>NC_030428.2:13525000-13765000 GCF_001660625.3 Ictalurus punctatus | reverse complement strand
AACTTTCCACACTTTGAACAATGCTGGGCAATGCCCTGTATGTTAAAAAAGAAGTTAAATTATTTATTACATATTGACCTTGTTTAAAAAGTGGAGTGGTTGAGGTGGACTTAAATGATGTTGGTTAAATGATGTTGGTACAGCATGTCTCATACAGAGCATTCATGTGAATGCTTGATACGTTGCTATGCAACACAGGCTTGTGCCAGAACGTTGATTTTCAACATATAGAAGGTGCTGTACATAAGTTGCATGCAAACGTTTATTTTTCTTTGAAACTGGGTTGGGATGGGGTGTTATAGAAAATTAATCAACATCTTCTGACCAATCAGATTTAAGATTTCAACTGGGGTATAATATTCAAGCTATTGAGCTATGTGTGTGTGTGTGTGTGTGTGTGTGTGTGTGTTTGTGTGTGTGTGTATGTGTGTTGAACTTGACCACCTATCCCGTACCGTGTCCCTAGCTCTGCAGGCAGTGAGGTCCAGCTTGAAGCAGGAGCCCTCTGGGGTGTTTCCCAATTCACTGCACACCATTCTGATGATTACATTCCACAAGACAAGATAAATGGTGCGGTATGACAGACTCTCTAGCCAAGCCTCTCATTTCCTTCCCATGGGACAGTGTGTGTACCACAACAAGTCTGTGGCTTTTTTCAGTCCCTCTTCTTACAGTTTTGCTTGTTTTATGATTAGAAAGAGAAAAAAATTATCTATGAATATTTTTGACACAAACCACTGTCGGAACAAATCTCTAAGCTACTGTCAGCTTATTGATCATTCACAAATAGTATGTCCATGCTTTATAAAAGGATGGAAGTTGTAAAATCAAGTTCTGCCTAGTGGTACTCATTTTAGTGGTGATATGTCTACCACTATACACCAGGGAAAAAATCTCACTACCATATAACTGCATTTCAAAAAAGTATTGTTTTGCTCTAGAAAATCTTCTCAATTATTACTACCAACATCCTCCTACTATATTGATCATGATATTAAGTCAGGGGTAACTACAGTTATTAAGTTAATGGACTGCACTGCACTTTTCAGCTTCAGATATACAGCAGTATAGCCTTAGCACAAATTTGATGAAAAACCACAAGAGTTATTGGGATCTCAGGACGTAACCCAGTGAGATAAAATCCTCTTGCATGGATTGATCTTGAACACTGTGCACATTGCACACAATTAAAAACAAGTCAGCCAAAGACTAATCTCAGTAGGTGCAGGGCTGGAAAAATTATAAATTCATTAGCTAGCCCACTGGGCAAATGAAAGCTCCAATGCACTTACACAGACTTGTGTTTTGGTTACTCTAAAGCCCAAATTAACTAAGCTAAAATAACAGAACACAATTGAACTCAAAGTCATGATGGTCTAGTTAGCTAGTTAAATGCATTAATACAAATAAAGGCTGTCCATAGGACAGAGAAAATAAATTAATAATCAAATTCCTTAAGTGGAGAAAACTGTGCATCCATATTCTTTACACTCTCTACATAATGCCTCATAAGTTGCAAGTCCAATTTGTAATGATTAAAAGTTAAATTGTGCAGCGAGTGCATGTTGAACAAGCATTACAAGTATACTGTAAGCTGCTCTTTAGGAAATCATTCTTTTGTTTGTTTGTCTTTGGGTTTTTTATGGTTCTTGGATGGATTAAAAAACCACTAGTGACCACTATATCAGCAACCTTCTGAACCTACTTGTCTGCAACAAATTCAACTCTCGTGGCCTGGACACATACTGTGCTTCTCTTGTGCATCTACTCTAGGTTATGAGTTTGTGAAGTATAAATTGTAAATAACACAGCCAATATATCTAACACCAAAGCTGACCTTCATATCTTGCCACTTAGTCATGTCAACTGACAGATTTAGCATCCAGGTGTGCTTATACATTTTGATGTCACACGTTTATCAGTCTTTATCTCATTATCATCATTAGGTTTCTACAGTCACTCAAAAGAACTGTCAAGCAAATGAAAAAAAAATACCTGATAAAATTTAATGTATGGTTCATTTTGTCAAAATGATTCTCACAAATTGTCTCTTGCTTGGCTGGAGTATCAGGGCAAAACTTCAAAGATCATCATAACCCAACATCATCCTTACAGATATATCCATATCCAGTTCTTCACTGTATAACAGGTGATTTTTTAAAAAAATAAATCAGTGTCTCTCTTGATCTCTGCAAAGTGATTTAAAAAAAAAAACAAAAAAAAAACAAAACAAAAAAAAAACATATGAACCAGGAGTACTCTGGTGTAGCCAGATTGAAATACGTTTAAAAGAAATTAATATTACAACTCTGAAAGAACATACTGTGCCACTGTATGGCCAGAAAGCCAGGGCTGCTATATTTCTTTAGCACACAGTGTTTTCCACTATGTAAAACATTAATTACTTTCATCTGTTCACTTCCTTCCAAGTATCTTATCTGATGCTACTCTCCCAAGAAACCAAAATGCAAACATTTTAAACGTGCAGTAGACAACAAGCCCACACGCTCATGGCATTACCTTGCATACAATGGGACTGAAATCAGACCCCATGAAGAGGTACACAATAAAAACTCTCACAACAATATACTCCTGCCAAAGGCCCTGGATTCATTTCTATGTTCATTTTTTTTCCCCTCAATAACTCCGAGGGGCTGCTGTGCCAAATGGCAGGGGGAGTTAGGACCTGGTGGATTCACTCCAGTATGGTGCTGCTCTCCTGAAAATTAAAAGCAGACGCCCAGTTTTCTGTTCTTTTTTTTTCTTTCTCCCTTTTTTGTCTTCTTACAGAAGGATGGGGTAGGCGAGGTGGAGGGGGTCTGGAACTGTTTTTGTAGCCACATCTTGTAGGAAATCCTGAACAGAAAATGTTAACGAGAGACACAAAAAACCACCAGAACTGTGTCTGCCCCCCTCCTCATACTCAGTGTGACAGCAGCACATAGAGGCAAGAAGGCTAGCCCCAGTAAACCCTCTCTCTCTCTCTCTCTCTCTCTCAATCCACACACACACATATCCCACACACAAATTGTCTCACATAGAGCATTAGAACATTGCAACTCCCACTCCAAGGCACACACACAACTCCTCCAACTAAATTACAGCCCCACAATGGATTCCAATAAAGCATAGGGGGTTGGGGTTTAGAAAACTGAAACCGTATAGAAATTAAGACGTGTTCTGGGGAAGCCTGACTGCAACACTTAATCTAACCCAGATCACAAAGACTGATTTGTACACTTGTTGCATGCAAGGCTCCAAATTACCAAGTACTCATGATATCCTTGAACCAAAAAGCAAAAAGTTCAAAAAAACAATAAGGGAATAATGATGAGTTCAAACAGCGTACAATGATAAAAAAAATATATAATGAGGTGACTGCACATTCACAAAGGACTTTCCATTTTGTCCAAATGGTGCTATTTCTGCCAAATTTGCCCCTTTTGACATAATCATATCAATCATAATCAATCTCACCTAGCATGAAATAACAAAAGGGTAAAGTACAATTCAGGTGAGGCCATAACATTCAGGTGTCCCCACAATCCTTTATGCTTATTCAGAGCCAGTGGCATCACCTTCTGTCTTTAGCAATAATGGTTTGGAAACTGTAAATGTCACCATCATTTCTTGTCAACATACCGCAGAAACAGCAACACACAAAGCCTCGACTTATTGTTTGCCACTGCAAGGGCAAAACACATCCCAGTAAAAAGCAATGAAGCGCTACATTGTAATTAGTGTACAGTGGAGGAATTCTGGGAAGATTTCGCCACATACCCTCCCCCATTTACTACTTTTCAGGTCGGCAAAGCTGTGACTTCCTGGAGGTGTGCCTCTGGGAAGGCAATCTGTAAGGAATAATGTATAACCAATCAGTTATTATTATGAAATCAATCCACCAGGGTGAGCAGGACACCAACAGAAAATGAAAAAATAAGAAATATTGTTCATCACAGCAACACAAAAAAGTGCAGTGGGTAGAACTGGAGATACAGCAGAAATAAAAGAGTTTGTCCACACTAATTAGGTAGCTCGCTAATATGCCCTTATTGAAAAAAAACAACAGAACCCTCTCATGAATTTGTAATGGTTTTAATGGTAATAACATGAAATTTCTGTGATGGTTTCTATTGTGTTTTGTTTTTTTTTTCATCAGGGGCAATCTTTCATATGTCATTTATATATCCTGTAAAATCTGCATTCACATCCTATCAAAGCTATAAAACATAAAACATGATGAAAAACTAGTCAGATTTTATACACTATAAACACATATTTTTCCCCATTTCAGAATCACTTTAGCATGCTGTGGGACTGTTTAAACAAGTAAGAACCTAACAAGGCTGCTTTCATTACACTTCTCTTCTAATATATGTAGCTCTTTACATCAAACATGCATGGCAAGTGTCACTGATTTGGTCATGTTAGCTTATTTTTATGTGTGGAGCATATGTTTTTCCATTTGAGCAAGTAGCATGCTAGCATTTTCTAGTGGAATACACATAATACAATGTTCATAAAAGTTCTCGATCATGTCTGGGGGGACACATGGTTACATGTCATTTTCGACTGCAAGGACGATCAGCTGTCCTTCCTGTCTCCCTGTAGCACTGTCGTAGGTGTCTTACATTACAGACATTGCAGTTTATTGCTCTGGCCACATCTGCAGTCCTCATGCCTCCCTGCAGCAGGCCTATGGCATGTTCACGCAGGTGAGCAGGAACCCTAGGCATCAATAACTTAGTGTCCTAAGATATTGTAACTGTGACCTTAATTGCCAACCGCCTGTAAACTGTTAGTGTCTTAGGCCTGTTTACACTAGTGCGTTTTCGTTTTAAAACGCATAACTTTTGCTACGGTTACTCCTGTCGTCTACACTACTCCGGCATTTCCGACCCTCGAAAACGGAAACTTTTGGAAACACCAAAGACCCAGTTTTAGTTTGGAAACTCTGGGCTCAGGTTTCAGTGTAAACAGACCAAAACAAAGACTTTTGAAAATGAAGGCGTGGCTTCGCCCACATTCTCCACCTGATTGGGCCTTCTGGATCTTGCGTATCCTTCCCTGAATCGTCAAGCCCCTATCACATGACCATTACGCTACCTTGATCATATACTCAACAACATGGAGACTGAACCGCAAGCTTTGCTGGCCTTGTTGTCATTCTTAGCAGCCATTGTGCAGTTAAATTCTGTATTTTATAATACTGCAGCTGCCTACATGCGCAAGAGGCGAGCTATGATTAGCGCAATCGGCAACAAATCTCATTTCAGGCGGCGTAAACCCTACATGAAACGCCGGTTTGTTGTGCCTGACAATGACTAGCAACCAACTTCCTGTTTACACTTGTATGCACATGCCCAGTGTGCATGAATGGTCATGTGACATTTGTTTTCGGTTGTGTAGTGTGGATGAGGATCGTTTAGTTTAGAAAACACACTAGTGTAAACAGGGCCTGAAAGACTGTTCCACAGGTTCATGTGCAATGACTGTTTATGGTTCACTGAACAAGTGTGATGTTTAAACCCTTTCCAATAAAGATCTGTAAAGCTTATTTGGATTTTACAAACTTATCTTTAAAGTACAGTCTACTGAAAAAAGGACGTTTCTTTTTTTGCTGAGTTTATATATATACATTTTTTATTTAAAAAAAAATTCTTTTCTGAGTACTAAGAACAGAATGGCATTAAGGGCACTTCAAAAAGTGTCTATAATAAGACTGACATGAGGGACATATAAACACAACCAAGGAGTCTGTCATTGATCTCTGTTTTCTAACAGATCAGGTGTTTGATACACTTATAGCCAATAGCCAATGAAACATGCATTAAGCAAGCATTAGACATCGTATATGGGACATCGTAGACAATGTTAATATTGGCGTTTTCTACATTCAGATCTTGTCTGGACTTCTCCTTTGGAGCAGTCCATAGGACAACTGCTAAAGCTACTATAATGTAGCCCCAACAGTAACAACAGCAACTAGTAATTTTTTTTCCATTTGTGCATTTGTTTCCAATTCTCTTGAGAACAGTTGCCATTGAGAAAATTTCCACTTTTAGGGCTAAAAGATCTATCTATTTTTTATTTATTTATTTTGTTTGTTTGTTTGTTTTCTTTATTCACAGAGGCTGAGAATTGATTGGGAATGTGAATGAAAACATGTAGCTGTGTTGGGGGGGGCTGGATATAAGTACTGGTCAGTCCTGGTGTCTATCACTGCCACCTGAAACCCTTTGGCAGCTGAGCATGTCCAAGAAAGGAGATGAAAAAAAAATATACAGACAAGTCAGACAAGTTAGACATGCCGGCAAACGTTGATAAACAATCAGGAATTCCTCACCTCTTGAGCAGTGACAATCCCTCCTCACACACACACACACACTCTCTCTCACTCTCTCTCTCTCTCTCTCTCTCTCTCAAACACACACACACACACTCACACACACACACATACACACATATACATACATACATTCATGATGGTGCAACAAAAAGGAGAAAAGGCAACCTCAGATCTACAGCCAGAGAAGATCAGGACACACTGAGGTTTATGGGACAGTGTGACAGAGACTGGATAATATAGGAGATTGTTACTTTCATCCTCAAAAAGTGTATTAGAGGATGGCTGAGTCATAACACAAAGCTCACTGGTCATAACACAAAGAGAAAGCAAATAGAAATGGTAGAGGTAACTAGCTTCAGAGGCCATATGGGAATTTGGTTAAGCTGGCCAACATACATCCCACACCTTCCAATTTGTGCTCTCTCTCTCTCTCTCTCTCTCTCTCTCTCTCTCTCTCTCTCTCTCTCATGCCATTCCACTCAGCCCAAGTCTCCTCCAATTCTCTAATGAGAAAAAGCTGGTAAGAAAATCCTGGCCTGATTCCTACATAAACTTACAGACATCTCACGGAAAAGCCCAGAGAGAAAGCGAGAAGAAAAAAGTAGGAAGGAGGGAAACGGAGTGGTGGGAGATCAAACAAAGCAAAGAAAGACCTGAAAATTATCAAAACAGAATGAGCATGTCACTTCCATCATAATATGGATGTTTCCTGGATGATACAGACAGTATTTGTTTTTTTGTTTTTCATGCTGCTTTCTTAAGCTTAAGTGATTTATTTTTCTAACAGTGATTATAGGCTAAGGGCAAGATATAATGCATCATATGGAGGAGCTATCACAAGTGAACTGAATAGCTGTATTGATTTTGAACTGATGCACTGCACCATATTAACACACACACACACACACACACACGCACACACTCACACACACACACTATATTTTGATAACTTCTACACCAACTGTCAATCCTGTTTTTTATGTAAGGAATAAAATGAGAAGGCATGCTGTTATAGGAAATTAATGTTTTTTGCCCTGAGTTGTTTAATACTACAGTAATTTGACAACTATTACATTCTTTGCATTTATTAAAGAACAACATAACTTTTTAATCCATTTACAGTTACATTTAAGGTTGTGGATAGTCCACAAAACTAGTTAGTACCCGTATCACTTATGTTATAACTAGAGATGCATCTATACTAAATTTCTCAGCCGATACCAATAACTGATTATTCAGAGTGATATCGGCTGATACCAATAACCTATACCGATTGCTCTGCCTTTTATACCTTCTCTTAAATTAATAATAATTAATTCAACAATTCTGAAGGAAATGCAAATGAAAACTTTATTCTCTCCATTTCAACAAGTTGTTTCACAGTAACTGGTCTCATAAACAGAAAACACATTACTCACATTAACATTAACACATTAACTAAACTCTGTTAGTTAAAGTAAGATTTCTTAACTTAATGAATGTTATTATGTTAACATTGACTGAATTCTAAAAAAAAAAACCTCCTGTTAGTCTCACATTCACTCACCACAAACAAAAGCATTTCTACTTCATCACTGAACATCAAACTGGTAATATATAATATCAACTTTTTTATATAATAACATTAACTCGATAGGAAATGCACTACTCTAGAAATATATTTTTTCTGTGAAATATATATTTTTTTGTCAACTCCTTTAATTCCGTGCGAGCAGTGCGTCAAAAAAATAAAATAAATAAAAAATTAGACTCGATTTAAAAAAAAAAAAAAATTAGATTTCGATTTAGAAATCGATGTGATTTCCCGCCCTCTTTTGATTCACAGGATATAATCGACATCCTCTCGACCCCCCCTCTCTCTTGAAGTCAAGTAAAAAAACGTTACTGACAAACCACAAAGTGCAATGTCATCTGCTCTGCAGACCTTCCCCCAGTGTAAAAAACAAAGTGTTTTTTTGTAAAAATATAAAGTGTTGATGTGTTTTCTCCTTCCGTAAATGTGAAACAAACATTCTCCACGAGAAAGCATAACCATAGCAACTTTCATGCGTCAAGACTTTTGAAAAATATGTTTATTGGTAGATTTTAATTCAATTTAACCTAGACAGTTGAAGATTTTCAAAAAGACCAGGAGATGTTTTTTCCAATAGTCAACCTCTTTCTGCCTGCAAAACTGCCACTCACGAGATTTTGTTGTTGCTGATTTTCACACCATTCCATCTGTCACCAACAAACATGCCATGCTCAAAGATCACATTTTCTCCATTCTGATGTTTGATGTGAAAATTAACTAAAGGTCTTAAGGTATAGTAAGTAACTAAGTAAATTTTATTTATATAGCACGTTTCACACAGCAAAGCTGACCAAAGTGCTGAAAGTAAAAATAGAAAACAGAATAAAACCAAATAAAAACAGACAACAGACAATAGTAAAAATTTGATTAAAACGCCTGGGAGAAGAGATATGTTTTAAGCCTCTTTTTTGAGTGGTAATAGAAAGGCGGATGTCCAGTGGCAATTGATTCCATAGACGAGGGGCAGCAACTGAAAAAGCTCTATCCCCCTTTGTTTTTAACCAGGAACAAGGGACATGCAAAAGAAACCTATCAGAAGATCTTAAAGTCTGTTCGATGAATGTGGTGTAAGAAGATCTTTGAGATAGGAAGGAGCTTGATCATTAAGAGTTTTAAAAACAAACATCTGTATGATTTTATGCTTTGTGCTCCTGCCACATGATTGGCTGTTTGAATATTTGCATGAACATGGCCATTAAAGTCACCAGTCAATCTATATACAGACAAAAGCACACACAAACACTGATTCCTAATATTTCTTCTTTCTAAATTAAAAGGTTAAGGGCACTTACTTATACATCAAATATATGCATACAAAGATAACTACACAGAAATAAAATAATGCATATGTGACTAAAATGCAAAATTCATGCTGAAATGCACTCTGGGGTTTTCTCCAAAAACATTTCATATAGCACTAAGCTTCAGACAGAAGCTCGTCTGCAGAGAATTCAGTAAGACATGAAACAGAGCAGTAATTTAAAGTACAGATTAGCTGATATGTAATTATATCTACCCTCCCTCTTCAAACTGCTGCCTTATAGATGACTGGCTTTGACAGGGCCTCATAATGAGCCTCTGTACATTAATTCAAGGCCTTGGAATATATGATATACTGCCTGAAATGTGTTATAGGAAAAAAAAAAGAAAGAAAAAAAAAGAAATGATAGAATTATAAATTATTAAACAGAATGTAATGACAATTTTTCTGCATGGCAGAAAAGCCTTTTAGACTTTTTAGACTAAAGGTGGAATCGGCTCCTTGATTGTGATTAATTGACAATAATTAAGGCCATGAATGCTAAAGGAGTCAAAATCGTCTCTCATAAATCAACAATATGATAGCATTTGGCAATGGGGTACCAATTAGACCAGGAGTAACAATGCATAAGAAGTAGAAAGCTGCCAAGCTGAATGTGCTGGTGATATTATGAGAGCGCAGAGACAGTAGCAGAAGGTGCCAACAGCTGAAGCACTTTCAAAAAGAATGAAAATCTAGCACTCGTGATGGGAATGTTTCCTAATGAACAGAGCTCTTTACAAGCTTCATTCCACATCTTGAAAAATCTACCAGCTCTAAATCATGTCCCTGGCACAAAAAGGCATTCGCTTGACTTGTGTGACCAGACAAGAACTTTTAATGAGCATAGAAGAAAAGCAATAGGCATTTGCTGAGATTTAGTACAATTCTGCTAGGGTCTGTTAAATGCAAATGAATAAACATGGAGGAAAGAGAACAAGCTTCTCTGTGTTTGTCAGATCGAGAGGCAATGGTATTCAACATTTTCAAACATTAAAAGTGGAGAACTACAACAACCTGATGGTATCAGGAAGATGTCCGGCTGTCAGCGCCAAACACACACAGGAGAACACACATGCATACACAGCTCAGGTTTAGGAAGCTTCCAGAATGTTCTGGCAAAGCAAATAAAAATCATATGAGCTCAGAGGTTTTATGTATATATTATATATAGCTTTATTCCATGATCTGATCACTCATTATATGTTTGTTTCTCAGCTATAAGGAGGATTTAATACGTATAACTGCATATGCATAAATATACAGGAACAAATATTTACTGTGTCTTTTCTCCTTAAGCAATAAGAATAAGAAATTGCATTAAAAATAAGAACAGCTATAAAGCATTTCATACTTCTAAAATGTGTTCTAATACTCCTTGTGAAGTTTGGATATGGTAAATGCTCCAGACTCATAAGCCAGCAGGCCAGACATTTTCTACTGGTTAAGTAAGTGTTCACTTTGTGTTCTATTTTACAGACAGATTAGATAAGCCAACAACTATTTATTCTTTGAGATAGAAGCAAGACAAAAGAAATTGGCAGAAAGAAAGAAAGAATAATTTGAAGTTATTTTCCAAAGTTTTCAAAAATCCTTTGTACTGTAGTAGTTTTAGTCTGAATAAAACTGGCAATGGTGCCATGAGAATTGCTCTGGGACCAGCCAGGCACTAACCAGAATAATAGGCGACACCTAAAGGAATCCTCTGTGTCTGCCCCACAGTCGGTTCCCAGTCATTTGTAGAACCATTAGTGAAGATTTTCCAGACATCAAACTGCAAATCATTCACTAAGTACTCAATCTCTCTCACACAGTTGCGCACAGGCTGCACCGCAAGTGCCAAGTGTTAGGCGGAACCAGAATACATCAGACTGGCAGACAAACGCTAGAGCTATAACATTTCATAAGGAACTGAGCTATAGGAATAAATAAAAGCATGGACACAAACTAAATGAATCACGAGGCCTAGGTTATCATGAACGCATACTACAATTATGCAGGATTACTTGCATTATATGATGTTGAAATGCATAAAACTCATTTAAGGTTCCTTTAAAAAAAAAAAAAACATTACAAACGGCATTTGAACCCTGGGAATCTTCAAGAATACATGTCAGTGAGATTGAGGTTCCCTCTTCTCCAGAGAATCCAGAGAAGATTTATGTTTCCTGTGATCAGAGTGTCTAATCAATCACAGCTACATTTTAAAAGTATTTTAAAACAGTGACCTTTATGTAATAGTCGTAGGGATTAAACAGCAATTTTACACTGTACATCTCAATAAAAGATTTCTGTATTAAGCCTTCAGGACATATGCCACAGATCAAGTCAACACACTTATGTCAAGCATCAAAAGGTCCATGTAAGCTAATGATTAACGTGAACACAGAATGCAACAGTATTGAACATGTATCGGGAGTTATAGGATAGGGGCACTCATCACCCAGGGCAACCTATATGGTATATTTACAATACAATACTTATTGCTTTATTATTTTCTTCAGTCAGTACTGGTCAATGCCAACAATGACTTCCTATACGAAATCTAATCTTTGACAATCTAGTACAACCCACAGTGCTGAATTAAAATCTGCAGTGTTGAATTAAGCCTTAATGTTCATTTGAGTACATCTGTATATGTTAATTCAGTGCTAAAGATGTTGCTCTGTTGTGATACACAACATGTTCACTGTCTATCAAACACCCTTTCAAATGAGCAAACAGAATGCCTATGTACGTATCTGTGTAGGAGGATGAATCTGGGACAATGAATTTCCTATAGTTCAGTTAATGAGGTCCCTTTTGGTTCCATTCTTACACAGACAAATACATGGGACCTCAGAAGCAAGGGAGATGCAGGAAAAATAGTGACCTTTTAATGATATGGAAATGTGGAGAGGCAAACAGGCCCTTTTATCGGTGAGGAATCCCAGACGTCCAATACCTCTGTAATAGCTCAGGCCAAAATAACCACACGTTTTTCCTAAAGCCAGTGGCGGCCTTTGACAGCCATTTTGCATGGATGTAGGCTTCTGTGGTGAAGGAAAGAGCGTGAGGACGACTGAGAAATAGGCAAAGAGTAAGACAAGTGTGTTTGATTGGGCAGCCTTTCAGAGCCCGCAAGAGCGATCATATTTCCCTGCGAAGAAAAACAAAGCATCTGCACCCAGACATCACAATCAGGTCCAGCCCGCTTGCCTGTCCAAAAAAGCATTCTTTCCTTTCGGAGAAACTGCAGCGAGTCCATCTCAAACCAAACAGAGCACCTACACTAAGAAGCATCCCCCACTGCCTGCATGCCCCCTGACTCTCGTATGTGAACCACAAAGATTTCTGCGTCAGCTGCAGACCACAAAGTATTCCATCTTTACTGTCACCAGTAGCCAACTTTTTTAATCAGAAAATGGAGATTCTGACAGTCTATCCACTGAGAAGAGAGTTACTTAAAGGTGTGTCTAGATAAAAACAGAATTACCGTCTAAGCTGATTCTTCTCAAGCCAAGAATTCTGTACGCTGAATAAATTTAATTTACACTGTGATACAAAGTTATATATACCTACTGCAGATAATTCTGAATTTAGTCTGACTGGTGTATTATGTAAATAATGTAACAGGCAATGTTCCTCATTTCCTGTGCTGAGTAGAAGCCATGGTGCCAGACAGCAGGTGTCTCATTGAAAGGCCTCTATGGAAACCTGTGAGACAGTCACACTACAGCAAAGCAGCTGTGATTCATACGCAGCCTGACTAACGCTCTAAACCAAGCAGGTACAGTATGGATGCTGAAAGGTGGTGGCTGGTTGCGTGGCCTAGATGATTCAACAGATACAGAGTAAGCTCTTACAGCATACAGAGACCAGGCATAAGTAGCCAATTCTGCAGGAAAAAATGCCACTGATTTATCCAAAGTGTCCACTGTAATCCCTTGTTTAAGATGATGAAAACACCCAGTCAGCAACAGAGCTCATCAATGTGACAGTGACAAATTAAGAGATTTCATGAACTGTCACAGACAGAGACAGCGAGTTTTCTGTCTAATGAGGTAAAACGACCTCCCTCGGCTTGTCTGTCAGACTTACGTTTGAATGCCACATTATCCAAGCAGTCAGGAACTACTGTGATCATAGTTGTGCCAGACAAAAGTCATAGAATCTGCTATCTCTATCTCTACGCCTTGCAGAGACATACATGCCTGAATCTTAAAAAGGAAAACGCATTATAAGCAATCACGAAAGCCATGATTGACCAATATCAATTCATATTAGTAATCTACAATATTAGTGATCTAATATGATGAAATTAAACAGCACAGCAGAATTTAAAAAAATATGCAAATGCCTTAGGAAGCATCTCATTTAAAATGAGAGCAAACAAACGAAAAAAAAAAACAGAACTTCATTTCCATAATGTGTTTGCTTTTAAGCCAGTTGGAATGATTTTCACACTTAAATTATCAACAAAATGAGTCACCTCTGTTATTCTGCAGTCATGCACCGTACCTGCACAGGTGTGTGTATGGTCTGGCACACACTCTCCCTCCCAGCCATGCGAGGCAAACAGACTTATGCTTTGAGAATGAAAGGATATGGATTGCAGACCATTTTCAGACACCAACTCCTAGGCCGTGTTGTTTGCTTCAGGTAGAAGAAGACAACAGGTGCCAGTGAGGGATATGGCAAAGCCTCACCACCTCCTTCGACCGAAGCTGCTTCCTCGGCCACTGGGCCTTCTGTGCTTTCCCTCCTCTCTGTTTCCTCATGAGCTTCATCGTCAGCTCCTTGCTCTCCTCCACCAGACAGATCATTCAGTCGGATGAAGGTCCTGGGAAGAGAAGATGTAGCATCTCCCTCCCTTGCTGTGTTTTCCTCAGAAATATTTCCTTCATCCTCGGCCATCATTCACCTCCTTGAAAGATGATGGTGTGAATTAAAAAATAAATAAACATAAATGATTTGGCAAATGACTTGGTGTTGGTGCATCTAGTATTATGCAACTCGTGTAAAAGTCTTTCCTTGAGGGAAAACAATACTTGACAATAGATGAACTTTTTAACTAAATGGGAAACAGATTGTTTTTTGTTCTGTGTTTAATATATGAAGTGTTTTCCTGTTAATATAATCTGTAACTACGACATTTCTCTGACTTGCAAACATTAGTGGGAGTATTCTTTAAGCCTATATGTAACCTGTTATAATAATCGGAGGGTTTTCAGTGTGAGAAGCAGCAGCAAACAATTCAGTCATTATTTTATAATAACCACTGCCAGTAAGTTAATGGAACCTCACTGAGAAAAATGCTGGTAAACAAAGACATTTGTGTACACTCAATGCAAGTCGACAGTCGGTCGTTTATAAAGTGCAGCAATAAGCAATCCTTAAACAAGAAGTCCAACAATGTTACACTGAACCAACACACAGATCTTAACGCTGTGTGTTTTTTACATATATACCAGTGATATAAACCAGTGCTCATACTAATGATGAATGAACAAGACGGGCACCGCGCGCCTCGCACACAACCGGGTGTCAAATGGCGCAACGTTTTCTTACCTGTAAGGCTAAATGCTTCTGGTATTAACCCCAGACGAAACTCACTCATCGCATGATCATTTCCAATGACAGGAAAAAAAAAAAAGTAGCCCGAAGACAGAAAGCTGGCGAAAGTCAGGCTCGCGCGCGGAGCTTCCAGGTGATGCTTGGAGCGCAGGCGCGTTTCCGAGCGTCGCGCGACAGCCACATGCCCTCTAAAGTGCGCAGAGCTCAGCGATGCCTCAGCGCGAGAAGCTAGTCTTCAGCAGAACGCCGAGAACCCGACAAAGAAGACAGCAACTCCTCGGGAAATATTGAGAAAACGACGAGGAAAGCAACTGTCCGAAAACTGTTGGTTCCTCCAGTGCGAGATCCACTGTTTCTCCGCCGAGCGCGCGCGCTTTCATGGAACATCAGGTAAAACTGACACTAAGTTTTGAATTTTTCTTTCTTTTTTGTAAAAAAAAAAAAAATTATTTGTTCTCCTGAAACATCGATGTCCTACAATCCAAAGTGTGCACTATGTTTAAAAAATACATACATCTTTATGTGCGGATATCAATTTTAAGAGGCTACACATAGCCCTCTAAAGTGTGGCGACGCAAACGGAAAAAGGGGGGTAAAATGCTTGTTTTCTTGTTGTCCATTATTGCGAAAATACGCACAAAACTAAATCTCAACGTTCCCTCCGAGTCGGCAACAACGGTCTAGAGCACGAAAGCGCCCATCCAAACGCATTCACAGCTGGATTTGGGTTCAGTTTTTAGTCCCCGCCCCTTCAGTAGCGCGTCAGCCAAGCAAAAGCCCCCAAAAATCAGCGTGCGCTTTAATGGGTTGAAGTAAGTGTCAGTCAAAACTCGAGTCGCAGAGGGAAGGAAACACATCTGGAATTGTATTGTTTACCGTTAGCCAATAAAAAGCGGGGAATTCTAATTGGACTTGGACACACTTTTATGATTGGACAACGCTTATTATATATGCAAGGGAGTCCCTGTATCTACACAGAGGGAAATTAAATAAGTGTGACTGGAACACTAAAATGTTGTGTCTTTACTTTCTGGGGTGAAAGGCTCAGCTGAACGGTATGAGAAGTTATTATGCAACACAGAAATTTATTATATAAGCTACAGTTAATTTTTTGTACCAAATTAGATGAATAAATTGCATACAGATGTGCACTTGATTGTACTGACATGTACAATATATGTTACATATTTTACTGTATATATTGCGTGTATATATAATGTATGTATAATGTACTGACAGGGAATTAAAAAAAAAAAAACCCTCAACAGCAAAAACTCACTGTTTGGAATGTTATTTGATGCAGTCAAGCAGTCTACTGTCTTTGGGCATCTGGTGAAAATATGTCGTGACAGCACACATACCATAATAACACAAGGGAAAAGAGAGGTAATCCCAACAAACAAGTCTGATGGAGCTGGAATAAACAGAATATTCCAAACATACCAAAACATACCCTGAAAGCTAAATGAACAGAAACAGTTTTATGATTCATTTCACACCGGCACTGAAACTTTCAAGTTGATGGAGCATGACACTGTACTTACCAGTAGAGCAGGACCACCACACTGAGGTTTTACCACACTGCCACCTATGGTGAAAGACATATATGCAAGTATAATAGGGAAAGAAATGATTAAAAAAGAATCATATATATTGAAGAAAGAGAAAGAGGTGAGCTGTGGTTGGAAATTATGTCTTTTGTTACAGAATAAAACATCATAAAACATCACAGTACTTCAGACTGCAGAAGCAATGTGAAATATAAGCTATGGACATTCTTTCCCTCAACTGAACTGAAAAGTTAATGCTCATTGTAATTATCTGCAATTTAATATGACTTGAAAGGCACATTCCAGTTTGGCTGTTAATCACCTATTGTACTTTCAACAAAAACACAGGGATGTATTCTTTATAAATACTGCATTAAATGGAAGGGAATTATAATAAGGCAAATATCCACTTAAATATTCCTGCATTTCTTTGCCAATGGTTGCTCAACATGTTCAAGCACTTTATCTGTATAGAACAAGACATTATTATTACCAGCGATATTTAATATACTGTAAATGACAGGCTGTGACTGCACAAAACATTGACTTTATTCTGTGCAAACTGATGCAACATATTTAAAATGACTCTCAGGAACATTACACATCTTAGAACCATGATTAATATTCTTATTATTATCAAATGACTAAGTCAGTATGCATTTACCACGGCCAGTGTCACGTGGCTGAGTCAGGATCAACAAAAATACAGCCATAAAACATAAACATACTCATGCCATCTGTATTGGACAGCTGATGGTGTCGCCCATCTGCACGATTTGTTCTAAGATGAGCTATATAGTAGTCAGCCAATACAAATCAATTCTGGCACAAAACAGATCTCTAACAATCTGTAAAAATGTTTCCATTTCAGAATCGCAAGTCCTGTTTTTATGCCTGGCTGTTTGTTGACATTTAAATAAGTGAGCAGTACTATTGCCTGCTGTATATAAGGTGATTTTTTTTTTTTTTTTTGCTTTTAGTAAAGCAATTAATTATTAGATTCTGCTATAGCCAGAGTTCAACATATAGTTATCCAGTTGGTGTATCTAAATTTTTCTGTGTTGTATCTTTGGAGTCTGAGCACAGTGACCCAAAGGTCCAGTCTAAAAGCCAAAGAGCCTTTTAGGGATCTCCTGATTACCGTGCCATGCTACAGGGAACTGCAGTGGTAGACTCATTCTCTGAAAAGAGCAGATAAGAGCATGATCCAAAGGCAATAGCTATAGGTCACCTGGAGGTGGATTTAGTCATGCAACTGCATTGGATACACTTACTCCAAAGTAACACAGCAGCAAATAAGATTTACTTTAGCTTCGGGGTCTGCTATTAGATATTGAAGAACATAATCTAAGTATTGAACGTGAAACTTTTTATTCTTCCTACTATAATGCATGTTGCTCTTGGGTTGTAGTTGTTGTTTTTTTGTTTTGCTGTTGTTGGGGTTTTTTTTGCATGCATTGTACAGTTTTAAAAAATTAAAAGTCCCAGAAAGGTTTTTTAGAGCAATGTTTTGCTGGTTCCCTAAATAAATATTTTAGGTTGCTTTCAGGTCATAACTGTTTATTGTTGCCACAAAATTTCTTACATATAATTGTAACATTTATGGTGGGAATCGTTTTTTGTCTGGCACCAACAAAAATATTTAAAGATCCATCAATCAAATGTTCATAAGGGGTTAAAAAACTCTTCTATGGCATCTTTTTTTTTAAAGAATCTTTTGTGGCACCAAGTGTATGCTTTCATGTATTGTATTTTTAAAAGGGGTTTTAGCTTAAGTATGATTTAAACGAGATGCACTTTAATTAATTGAATTAATTTAAAAATCCATGATTTATTAGCCATAGTTAAAAGTACCCAGAAAAAATATACCATAATGCAAACTATAGTAGTTTAAAGACATTTTACTAAGTTTTATAATACACACACACACACACACACACACATATATATATATATATATATATATATATATATATATATATATATATATATATATATATATATATATATATATATACACACACACACACACACACACACACACACACATATAATTAAAGGATTCAATGTAGAACCTTGCAACAATGCATTTCCTTTTCAAATGTTCCAAGCAGAACCGATTTAGTAAGCTAGAACAGTTAGACATTCATGAACCCATAAGGAACCAATTTTTACAAGACTGTACTTTACTAGATTTACTCTAAATCAACTACATCTACAACTTTTTTCAGCATTGTTCCACAACTATATTTGTTTGGTGCATCACCTTGGAGGCGGGATGCCCTGTGTTGTATGATTTCCTCTGTTAATTAGGATGATATGTTTGAGAACAAACAGTCTGGCAGAGTTTTGGTTGTGGCACAGAAAGGAAGAAACAGAGCAGAGGCGCCTCAAAGCACCATCTTTCATCTTTCTTTGTGAGTTTCCTCCAGATCCCTTTAGTCAATGCTCTGTGAATCCACTCCTCTGTGGAATATGGTAGGCTACGCTGCTGCGGTTAAATCCTCCTCTCAGGGGTAGGAAACATCACAGAGCCACGCTCAGAAGGCAGGAATTCACTGTGCAAACAACCGTGAACAGCAACATCTATTTAGTTAATATATGAAATTATTTAGAATTTCCAATATATTTCACATTTTAGATGCTCCAGATGGTCATATTATCCTTACAGAGACAGCTTCATTTCAGAGCCTTCACTCTTCGAATAAAAGGTTAAATGTAGAATGCTTAAGCGCGCTTTGTTTTCCCTCTTTGGGGAACTCTTAAACGTTTTGCGTAGGACTCAAAAACAGTGTTTCAAGTGCTCCACATTTGGTAAGCTAAGAATCCTTAACTAATCCTAAACGAGAAGAGCCCTTGAGAATCCTTTTTTTCTTTCTAAAAGCCTACAGGAGAGTCAAAGGTTATTCTGCTTGTTGGCATTCTAGCCACAGTTGTTATTAAACAATACGTTGCTACTACATTACTCAACATAATAGCCTATAAATATCTAAATATAGATTTTAAAAATGTACAGCCAAGAAGATTAGCCTTTTAAGAAACATGGCAGTTACATCACACATTGTTCATTAATTTCTCTTTACTTCAGGATCGTTCAATTATGCAAGATGCTGTGAATAATAGACATCAGTGGACGTTTCTTTGGAAGCAAGGAGGTGTGGTGACACCAGACAGTGTTGGTGCCTTATTGCTCCAGGGTTCAGTGCTGAGTTCAGGATACTGTCTGTGCAGTTTTTTTTAAGGATGTCCTTAATGGTGTCTGCATAGGTCACTCTGGGTACTCCAGTTTTCTCCCACCTCCTTAAAACCTGGGTAGACTGGCTACTGAAACTACCCCTAGATATGAGTCATTGTTCAATATCCTGTGATGTACTTGTGTCCCATCCAGGGTGTATTCCTGAACTTGTGTAGATGTTCCTGGAATGGTCTCAGGATCCAACATCAACCTGAACACCCTGAACTTAGCACATTTGCCTAGCACCACATGTTTGAGTGTTCAAATCACGCCTCCGCCCTGTGTTCCTGAAACTTGCATGTATTCAGCAAGCATTGCATTCAGGAGTTTCCTCCAGGTACTCTGATTTCCTCCACCAGTCCAAAGACCTGTGGTATAGGCTGATTGACATTTCCAATTGAGACCCCATCCAGGGTGCCCCCCGCCTTGTGCCCCGAGTTCCCTGGGATAGGCTCCAGGCTCCCCAGCGACCGTGTGTAGGATAAGTGGTATGGAAAATGGATGGATGTATAGATGATTATGTTATTGTAATTCTGGCCTTACAGTGACACAATCCTACCTTTATCTTCAATGTACCCTTTGGAACAATCCGATGTAACAATCGGAATACCACCACAATAAAAATGACGAGTAAGTGGGGTTTATGGATCATCATTTGTGTGCCCATGTATGTAGCCACCCCTCATAATGGAAGTAAGAACAAATAGATCCAGGGAATACTGCAAAGTAACATAATAAACATGTTATTGAAATATTTTATGCAAAATGATGGCTGGTCACTAAAGCCTTTGTCATTTCCATTCATAAAGAAAAAAAATGTGTCTACTCTTCATGGCACATTATTAAGGGATGCAGATAAGTGTAACCCTTCTACTTAAAATATCCTGAACAAAGCAAGCAGTCTATGAGAAAAAGCCATTTTCAGGGAGCAAGAAGAAAAAGACTTCCTGTCTCACAGGGACATAAGCTCACCTTAACTAGATAAGAATTTTTTACAGGCTTGTCAGAGTCACATTAAGTCACCATTAAACAGATCACCTTGAACAAAGCACCGGACTGACCAAACCATCAGGGTCTTACACAGGGACATGGCCAGGATTAATTAATCATTCTTGCATTCTACCTTTTTTTTTGTTTGTTTGTTTTTTTTGGTTTTTTTTGACACACATTATTCTATGTATTATTATTATTTTTTAAAATCGACACAGTATCAATGGGTTTTGTCTGCTGAATGATTAACATTGCATTGAAGTTAAATTAAACAATTGTTCATTGTTATGGCAGTTTAATGTATTTAAGTTATTCATAAAAATAATTATATAATTATTTTAATGCTTTAAACAGTCACTATTACAGTCATTATTTTCACTACTATCAGCAAATATATTTCCCATTTTTACTCAACTGTAGCCAGACATTAGCAGCAACTGAACAATCTGCTCTTTAACCAAATGCAATTAATAATAATAATTACAAAAAAAAAATCATAACCCAGCTTCACAATTTAATATAGCCTACTTGCGTTTTTTGTCTTTGTAACATGGAACCTCCTACCCACCTACTCCACACGTCATTATATTATGTACTGGAATTACAAATGTGGATAGGAAGTAGCATTTCTTTGGTTGTGGATTGTGGGTCTTTTTTTCTGGGATATTTATATTTTCAGGTGACCCTGAAAAGGATAAGCGGTATAGAAGATGGATGGATGGATGGATGGATAATATAATAACAGAAATTTAAAGTATTGTTTAATTTCCACACATGAAAACTGGTATGTGCTATGATATAAAGAATAATGAAATTATTTCAGTTAGCTTCTTGGTTTCAGTTCTACTTAGGCTGCTTTAATATTAGATATTTTGAAATGAACACAAAAAGAGGGTTTTAAAAAAACACTACAAGGAAAAGAATGTTGAGTAAAAAAAAAGAAGACTTTTTTTTCCAAAGGTGGCTGTGTAATTTCCTTATAGCATGTCTTTTAATAAAATATGCTTTACTTATTACTATACTAGACTGATAACATTATTAATAATCTCTTATTGTCATTATTAATTTATATATACAGTATATTATAATGTTCTCTCATTATCAGATTACTTTAACACAAAGGATTAATCATCCTGATTCCTGATTAATATTACTTATAGCTCTCTTTGGTCTTTCTGTTCTGCATTTCTCTTTCTCTGCAAAGGAAAACCAACGAAAGAAAAAAATACAAATTAAGTTTCCAAATCAATGGATGCATTTTTTTTGTTTGTTTTGTTTTGTCTGCAAATGTACAAGAAAATATAGGGAATTATTTAATGGTGCTTTGGTCTTTAACAATTTTCATTCATTCTCTCTTTCATTTATTTATTCATTTTCAGCAACCAGATTATCACTGTCAGGGTTGCTGTGGATTCAGCACCTATCCCGGGAACACTGGGCATGAGATGGGCATAATACACCCTGAATTTAATGCCAGTCCATCACATGGCATCATACGCACATATTCACACACATTCACACCTGGGGGCAATTCTGCATAGCTAATTCACCTCAAACATGTTTTTGGGAGGTGGAAGGAAACCGGAGAACCAAGAAACTCGTCACAAACTCCATACAGACTGTAACCTGTAACCAAATTATTTTTCCTTCAGAAAATCACATTTGTCTCCTGCTTCGCTGCTAATATGATGTCACATCTGTCTTCTGCAACTAGCAACTCAAACCCATTGTACTGAGCTCTGAACATGTATAGAGACTGTGATAGGCAGTGGGCTGTTCTGACCTTTGCCCCTTTGACTCTGCCTCTATCCTAACTCAGTGAGAAGGACAGGGCTCTATTGGTACTCAGCTGTGGATTTCTAAATGAGAGGAGAGAGGCCAACCCTGCTCCTTTTATAATCTTTCACTATATATATATATATATATATATATATATATATATATATATATATATATATATATATATATACTGTACAGATGGAGCTATGTTTTGTTTTTTTACCATTGTTCACCCCTAGCAAATAATTGTGCTGTTGGTCCCAATTGCATCTGTCACAGATCATGCACATCCTAAAGAGAATACATGCTCACACTAACTTCAGTTCTGCTGAATAGATATTTAATTATTTACATAAACATTACATGGCATTCAGACTGTGCTGTGAACAGGTGTGTCTGGTAAATTATGGGTAGGGGTGCTGTGTCTTTACTAGGGAGGTTTTCTTTTGATCATTTCTTTTCATAATGAATGTTAGGAGTAGCAGTAGGTGTAAAGTTGTTGTTGTTTTTTTTATGGCTATTTGTCATGATAGTTGTTCATGAGGCCCTTGTTTGTCCTGAGCAGTTAATCTGCCCATTGTTCTTCATAAAAATTCTCCAGGTCCTGCACATTCTTTGGTTTGCCAGCATCTTCTGCATATTTGACCCCTTTCCAACAGTAGCTATATGATGTTGAGATACATCTTTTCACACTGAGGACAACTGAGGGACTTGTACACAACTATTACATAAGGTGCAAATATTCACTGATGCTCAAGAATGCACCACGATACATTAAGAGCCAGGGGGTGTAAACTTTTGAACAAGAGTATTTGTGTAAATTATGGCCTCAACTGTAGGGGAATGCTATATATCCACTTACAACAGGCACAGACGAAGGAAAATTCAGGTAAAACATTCTCCTCTCTTTTACATAAGGTCTTGAATGTGTTTTTCGAATAAACAGATTAAATTAATATATTAATAAATTAATTAAATTAGTATAATATTGGTGCATTTAGTTTGATTTTGTGCTATACTGTAGCTGTGCTTACATGTTTAGCTCTTCTCAATAAAATTTGATTTGTTCTCACAAAATGATATATGATGTGTGAACATTTAAAACTAAAATTGCAGATAATTTTGTTTTTTGTGCCTGTGTGTGTGTGTGTGTGTGTGTGTGTGTGTGTGTGTGTGTGTGTGTGTGTGTGTGTGTGTGTGTGTGTGTGTGTGTGTGTGTGTGTGTGTGGTCTGTCTTGTAGTACATTCACAAAGTATGTTGCAACCCTTGACGTTACACATTTACAGTGGCCTTGTGTTAACCATGCAAAGAATCAAAGCAGATACAGAATATTAGAATGTTGAAAAAACAGAGGGAAGCACTTCCTCCCTTAGGAAAAGTTTAATGGTCAGGAAATTCATTCTTACACAGTCAAAACATAGCATTTTACACTGAATTAACCAAAAAATGAACAGAAAGTCTGACGTCTTTTGTGCAGTCTGCTGACCATAAGCTTCAAAATCCTATCACCTCAATGTTCTTTGGATTTCTGTGTATGTGCACATAGATACACTAGATTCCTGATAGGAAAACAAGCTTATGAACACCGTGACAAAGCAAGATATAGTCACAAATGAAAAACATTCACAGAATCATGTTTAGCAGAAGTTAGTAGAGTTTTGGTTAAAATAGTTAGGGGTGAAAAGAGTTAAATGTGGTTAGTCATATGCAATGATACCTCCCTATGACAAATTAAAATTGTCATAAAATCATTTAGTTTAGGCCTTGTATGAGTAATAGCCCTATGTCATCAAAGTCAGTATTAATTTTTACTGAAAGCTTAAACAACTCCTACTTGCTTTCTTCTTGATCACTAATGTCCATCAATCCCTGCACCTTCAGGCGTGTTGGTCTCCTAATCTCTTAATGTGACGATACAGACTCAGTCAGATAAAGAGTCATATACAGTCTCATATACAGAATCAGTTAGATAAAGAGTCATACAGAGTCATATACAGACTCAGTTAGATAAAGAGTCAT
This sequence comes from Ictalurus punctatus, assembly GCF_001660625.3. NCBI lineage: Eukaryota > Metazoa > Chordata > Actinopteri > Siluriformes > Ictaluridae > Ictalurus > Ictalurus punctatus. Next base: position 13,740,648 of record NC_030428.2, on the reverse strand, counting down.
ATACAGAGTAATACAAAGATGCAATTAGATACAGAGTCATATACAGTCAGATACAGAGGCATATACAGACTCAATTAGATACAGAGACATAGACAAACTCAATCGGATGAAGAGTCATATACAGAGTCAAATACAGACTTGCTTATATAAAGAGTCATATACAGACTCAGTTAGATACAGAGACATATACAGACAGATACAGTTTGATAAACTCATAAACAACACAACAGTCTTTAAAATGGTATGAAAAACAAAATAGAAAAAAACCCATCCTGTGTGCTGAGGGTCTGCAGGCTGAAACACCTTGTTGACGAGAGAGCTCAGAGGAGAAGGTGTACAGATGTTCCTATTAAAGTGGACAGTATATTTCTATACATGGAAATTGTACATTAACACACATTTATTCTAGCACCAACAGAAGAAGCAATTATTTCAGTGTACAAAATAGCATGATCCTCTATACATATGGCATAAAAAACTGACTCTGAACACTGTGTTTTCTTCCCTGCTATATTACGCACAGTCAATAATAACTGCCTTCAGTCATTATTGTTCACTTGCTGACTGATGTTTCATAACAGTATCACTATACATTAAATATTCAGGATTCTAACTTCAATTTAGTTCCATTTAAATTTTTCATGCCGATTTTTCGACTCGGTTACAGTGGTGGAAGAGAATGCGTGTGTCAGCCCTTCATTCTTTCTTGCTTGTCTGTTCTTTTCGAGCTGCCGTGCCCATCTGTTCTCATTCTGCTGGACCACAAGCCAGCCGCGGTCACTAGGCTTGCGTGACTGTGTGGTTCTATGCGTGGGCCTGCCTTTATGTAAATTGTTGTATGATTTATCAAAGTGCACTGATTGAAATCACCATGCAGGAATGTAAATTGGAAGCAGTTCAGAGAACTGGGACCAGGCTGAGCAGATGTTATAGGTGCTGCATATAATCTGCATTACACACACGCACATACACCTGCTCTGTCACATCATCTGCCAGCTTCGTCTCACTGTCACAGTAGTGAAATTAAGGCCATAAAAAATTATTTTTATGTTGTTTTGTGTGTGTGTGTGGTCTGTCTTCTAGTGCATGACGCTACACATTTACAGTTGCCTTGTGGTTAACATGCAAAGTATCAAAGCAGATAGGTGCAAGTAAAGTATCAAAGCAGATACAGAACATTAGAATGTTAATGAAACATCAAAAAAATAAACACAAAAAAGCATCAACTTTCTCACTCCCATTGGGAAATGTTTATTGGTCAGGAAATTCATGCTTACACAGAGTGATAGCTTAGCACTAAATTAACCAAAAAATGAACTGAAACATATCTTTTGTACAGTCTGTGACAATAAGCTTCAAAATCTTATAATTTCAATGCTCTTTGCATTTCTATCCATGTGCACATACATACACTGGATTCCTGACAGGAAAACAAGTTTATGAACACAGACATGATGAGCTTTTCAAAGCAAGATATAATCATGAAGCAGAAGTTAGTAGAGTTTTGTTTAAAATAGTTTGAGGTGAATGAACATGGTTGGACATTTGCAATGTCAGTCAAATGGCTTCTTTCAGACAAAGTAGGTGGAGCTTGGCAATGTTTAGTGATGAAAAGTACCAGATAGACTCTGTACTGAAAGCTGAAATGAGTCCTGAATATTCAATAATTCCATAAATTGTGTTGTAAATCATTATATACATTATATATTCATTATCATAGTTTGATAAATGCACAAATTTTGTGGTTAATATAAGGAGTTTGTGGTGATCTTTCTCACAAAACTGCACTCATCTACTGTAGATATTCAGTATGTAAATCAACACTGAGGGTAATCCATTATTATTCTCAACATAAGCCTGTCAAAACTGAAAGATTAAGGAAGTCTAATGTAACCTGTTTGGTTACTGGTTAGCCAGAGAATATAAATTGATTTTCAAAGCTTAACTGTGTCACGTAATAAGCAGATCATAGTCATCAGTCATCCCTCATGCAACACTAAGCAGGAAATCTTCTTGAGGAAGTTATAGCTTGTCTTAATAGGTGACACAATCAATCATTTGAAATACAAAAGCAAGATCATATCTAGCTCATCTAACACACTAGCATATCTTTGTGAATCTAAAAAAAGAATCTTGTATATGTGGTTGACTTTGGCACTGCCTCTAAATCAGGAAGAACACTAGTGAGAAATTGTGACCACTTGTGAAAATGCATTGCATCCACAGCTTAATCTCTAACACTTCTCTAGGCTCTGATGTTATCGATAAAGATAATTCTCTTTGCGTCTAACTTGGTGAAGTAGCTGGCAGGCAAAGGTTCAGACAAAAGTGATATGAGAAGTGAAGTGTTTCCAAAAGAAGTGATTTTCTCCCTGAGATTACTGCACTCGATTAGCTCGAGCCGTTTTTAACCATATCTTCAGATCCCGTCTCACAGACAAGCCGGTTCTCTGGGGAGTCGAACACATGCACGCATTTCGGCTATACATCCAACGAGAAGGAATGAGTCATAACATTTGCTAACAATAATGAGTTTCGCCAGATTAAAGTCTCTGAAATGATTTCAATCACATTCATGCAGGAGCAAGGTTTTAATTTCAGCAACATAATGACTAGAGCACATGCAAGAAGAATGTCTGGCCTTCTCTTTGCACAAAGCGTTAGATAAGGTCTTCATTTCTGGGTTCTGCTGTATGGAGCAGGTTTTGGAGTATACAGTTATACGACCTTGAGGTGAACAGATCCATGTCATCTGCTCAACCTTCCTGAGCCAGACCAGGCAGATGGTGCTGCATGTTGACATTTGGGCATCAATATTCTTGCCGAGTTTTGATTAACTTCTCATTTCTCCCATTTACATGTGTCCAGAAATGTCAACAAATGTCAAGGAAATGTCAAGGGCTAGTGTGGCCAGGCCATTGTTGTAGTATAACAAGCTCTCTGACCACTATTTGACTGTGTGTCAGTGGTCTGGAATCCCCTCAGACAATAATGTCCTCATCTAATTAAAGTGGTGCAAAAATTACAACAAAGTGATACATAAGCGACAGCATTAATATTATGTAAATGGTCTGCACTTATATAGTGTTTTACACTGTGTCTCATTCACCCATTCACACACACCAGTGGTAGCTCTGCAATGTGCTAGCTTGCCATCAGAAGCAATTTGGCGTTCAGTGTCTTGCCCAAGGACACTTCGGTATGTGGAGTCGTGTGGGCCAGGAATCGAACTGCCTACCCTACGATTAGTGGACAAAATGACTCATATTTCATATTGAAGATTCTGCTGTATTTCTAGGTCCCTATTTAAATGTAAGCAAATTTGTGTTATTGATATTTTAACTGTACAAATGGTCTGATTTTCTTCATGCCTAATATCTTCTATTGAAGCATGTGTTCAAATGACACTCTGATGGATTTGATCTAAAATGGATAATAAGGTTTTGCACAAACTTCTGGAGTCCATGGCAGCTCAATTGCTCACTGTAATTAAAGTAAAAAGGGGATATACCAAATACTAAGAAATTCTGAAATTTATGTAAATATTTCAAAGATTCTATGTTTCACTCATGTTTTTGTCAGTAAGATAATTTGTAATGAAAATTGTTGTATTAATTTAACAACAATTACAATACTTCCTTTTTTATTTTTTTGCATTCGGATAATTGGAAGTCAGATCTTTTTTTTTTTTTTTTTTTACATCACTCAGCTCACCTTGTAACTTAACTGCTTTAAAGTGTACAAATTTCACAATAATACTGTCACAGACAAAAATATTGATTTACATAGTATGGGCTCACAATAATAGAAATAGTTTAGCAGCCCACCACTAGTGGTGTTGACTGACATTGCAAATGTCCAACCATGTTTACTCACCTCGAGCTATTTTAAACAAAACTCTACTAACTTCTGCTTTGTGACTATATCTTGCTTTGAAAAGCTCATCATGTCTGTGTTCATACGCTACAAGGTAAACATGCTATGTGTGATTTACAGATTTACAGAATTACAGTAATAAATCATATTTTAAACCCAAGGAGCTAATAATTGTTAAACAGTCCCTCCGGTGAAAAGGTCAGGAGGTGTACTTGCAAATGATATCCACAGAACTGCAAGGTGTGTGCAAAAACTGAAATAGAAATGTGTCAGTGGGAAACAGGGTCAAGCTCTGTATGTAGTCTGCCGACAAGTGTGCTGGCTTATAAACAATGACAGTGTACATGTGTAGTGTGCCCAGAACTCCAGTGCTACATATGAAGGGGAGCATTGCTTTTACATATATAAAATGATGAACTAGACCCTTTATTCACCAAAATCTCCCACTGCTCTAGATAGCAAGGGCAGCAGATTCAAAACCTGCTCCGGAGACTCAATAAATTCTACAAACAAAGCTGCAAACAAATCAAGGCACATCTGCTACATGACTAATATAACACATTCTTATGGTATTTGTTTTTTGTTTGTTTGTTTGTTTTTTGCATACATTAGTGCTAGAAATAAAAAAATATGGAAATGTACCTAATGAATTCTAAATGACAAAAAATTATCTACTGAAAAGCTTACAGTGTGAAAGGTAATAAACCTGATATACAATGATAGCATTCTCATTTAATTTCCAGTGCATCTGGAATGGGACACACTTGATATAGCATCTACTAATAAAGCATTTGCTCATCTCATCTTCCAATTTGATTGTTGTTCTTTGACACAGTGCAAAATAAATAGCAATTAAATCATGATCAAAAGCGATACAACTAAATGAATCAGGATGCCACCAACCATGATGATGAGAAAACCATCCAACCAAAAAGACTGGCTAAGTGCCTTTAGTATGTAATTGTATGTAACTATTATTGTGGGTTTTCTTTCTCTGTATCTTTGTCTTGTGTATTATTATATTGATTACTTCTGGGAGCTGTGATGCACAGTCTTTTTGCTATGCTTTGTTTAGTTAATATTTTATGTGTAGTTTTTGATCAGACTGGATTACTTTTTGTCCTTGGAAGACTTTCATTTATATAAATACAGTGAACAGGTAAGAGATGTAGACCTGACCATTTGTCTCAGTTGTGAGACACTTTGGCTTTGATCTGCACTTTGATACTATTTCACTAGTGAGATAATATCTGATACTGCCATAGAGATGAAAAGACAAATATGGAGAAAACACAGAAAGCTAGGAAGGATACAAACACAGCCATGATGAAAAGCATACAAGACTTCTACTACCATCAAGCCTCTCACCAACTTGCATTCTTTGAATAACAAAGTGGATGTGTTCTGCATATACACAAGGTATTGTTCTGAGTTTTGAAAGACATCACTAATGTGTTTCATAGAGAATTTTGTCATGTTCCACTCTACATGACTCCTTGACTGAAAATAAACAGGGATGCCCAAATCCAGCCTGGTAATTTTCTGTTCAGGGACACCTGATTCACTTCCCTCATTAAATACTAGCTTTAGTAGGTGTGTTAGAACAGAAAAGTCACCAGACCCTGGATCTGGGAATCCTTGCATTAATGTATGTGCACTGACATAGACAGACAGAAATGAAACTCTCAGGCCATACTACTTGCCAAGAGTGTTGGGCTGCATTATGTTATTTGTAGTGTCTCCAAGCGTGTAAATCTACCGAGACAGCTTTTTGTTTTGCTAACTGCATCCAGCCTGAGGCCCTGGCTATTGTGCTGGAAGATTTAAATCAGTGTAATCAATCATACACGTTGCCTGGATTTTGTCAAGTTGTTAACGGCTACAATACTGGACAAGTGCTTTGTTAATCTTTAAGGAGAATGTGGCTCTCAGATAGGACCACCTATTGTCAGCTCAGATCACTATGTGGTGTACTTGAGACCAATAATATATGAAGAAATTGAAGAGTAAACACAATAGAAACAGGATGGAAAGGATGAGCATAAGGTGTGAGAGATTTAAGTGGACATACTGGGTAGTGGTTCATGAAGGATCCTTATAAGATATAATCATGTTATAGCTGACTGCTTGTGCCTAGATGTTCAATCAAATAAATTCAAATCTATTTGAAAAAGAAGACTTCTATATGTATGGACTTCTGTGTATATGCATTAAGCACATAATGAACTTGCATTATGCAGGGACACGAATCTGGCCTGTGCTATAATCTGCATAACACCATCCATCTACTGTTGCAGTTTCTTAAATCCAGCTTTGCATGAAGAGTGTCATAGCTACATATTGTATATTATTTATCATAGACGACTCTTGAGAGAAACGTCTAACATATAGGATTTGGCCACTGCCATGCATCCCAATTGGATTAATTTGGTCCAGAGTGTACCTCCATTTCAGCATGTGAAATAGTAATGCTCAAAGCAAACAGTACAACTAAACAATTAATTCACCTGAACAGAATCAGTTAACTTGATTCACTGAATATTTTCAATAACTTTAGTCACGGCAGACACAAGCATCTAAAGGTAGCCTGCTGCCTTAAATTTACAGTTGTTTTTGAACAGAAGGACGCTATGATCTAGTGCATCCTCATCCTGTGCACCAGAGACCTGTGGCAGATGGCGCAGTGTGTTTGTACCAAGCTTCCTTTATCATCTGCATTAACATTTCCAAGGATCTAAAGCACTTCACTGTTACATCTCATTGCTTGGTTAGCATTTCCTGCAAGATTTCTGTACCCATCCTGCCTGCACTTATGGGTATTATCTTTTTAAGAGCCAAGACCAACTGTGCTCTGGTTTAGGGATAAATCCCATATTTGCTATGGCATCATAGACTCTGTGAACCAATACACTTATACTAGTGTTATGCATTTATATATGGCTGCACGTCACACGGATTTATGCACAAGAATTCATCAGTCTGTACCACTACTGAGACCATCAGTGTCTATACTGGAGGCATTAATGTCAAATATAGTGCTTCTGCATCTACTACTGCAGTCTGTACGTGTTCCCTCTTCTTAGGCTGCAGCTACAATGTAGTTTTGAGTGTGCATGAGGGCTTTATAATGAATTCGATACATTGTTGATAGCCCGGTCACATTTGGCTTCACATCAAGAGTTGGATTAGGCCTTCGAACAACTGTTACAAGTGGAAGCTCTGGCTTCAGATCATAAGGCCAGCCAACAGGGCACTCATTACTGGTGCTGAACTACATGCCTGCATTATAATCTGATCATCAAGGTCTGTCACTATATATGAGGACGTAATATGAAGGAAAACATCCACAAGTTCTTAGGTTTCTCACTACATTATGTACCATTTGCTTACAAACAGGTGACAAATTAGGGAAAAACCAGTGGCTGGTATGCTGTGGGCAGCATTTTGCTACATGGCTTTAGTTCATTTGTCGTTTCAGAGGGAAGGGTTCACTGGAAATCAATACACAGTTATTCTGATTGATCACCTTTGTCCTGTGATGATGCATTTATATCCTGATGGGAGTGGTCTATTCCAGGATGTCAATTTCCCCATTCACAGGGCACGATGGCTCACTGAGGTAGTTGATGCATATGAAAATGATATAAATCAAATGCTCTGACCTTTGCAGTCATCAGATCTCAAACAAAGGAAACAATTAGGGAAGATTTTAGACTGACGTGAGACAATGCTTTCTACCACCAACATCGAAGCCAATTGGGGGACTATCTTGTGGAGGAATGGTGTTCATCCCTCTTTTACAGATCCAGAGGCTTGTATAATCTGTGCCAAGGTGCGTTTAAGCTGTTCTGGCAGGTTATCGTGGCCCAACACCTTATTAGGACACGTTATATTAGTTTGATTTAGCTATCATTTGTAATCTGTGTATATTGTATGTATGCAAGGAAAACAACTGTTCCAGATCATTTTAGTGTATACGCAATGTACAAACTTTGCATGAATACTGGTTGCCAAACTGCCAGCTCTCAAAGACACAGGTGATACTCAGATAAACTCAGACATTATGGTCATCCCATGTTATAGTTTCCACAGATGTCTAACCTTAAAACATATTTTAGACCTACTGCCCTGAACTGCATTTTAATAATTTAAGAGTTGGTGAACAAATTAACCAAGCTTTTTCCTATACAAAATTTGGAGATGTTGGTTCTACATTAACCTTGTATGTGTTTGTTTTGTTTTAGCTAAATAAAACAGCAGACTTATTCAGGCTCAGGTCCACCGAAACTGGACAGTTGAAAATTGGAAAAAGATCAAATAATTGTTTTTCTAATTGTCAACTGTCTAATTTCAGTGCACCTGTGACACTGAAACAACCTTTCCATAGTCAAAGTCACTGAGAGCACATTTGATTCCCAATCTGATGTTTGATGTGAACATTACCATTAACGGGCGGCTGTGGCTCAGGTGGTAGAGCAGGTCGTCCACTAATCGTAGGGTTGGCAGTTCGATTCCCGGCCCACATGACTCTACATGCTGACGTGTCCTTGGGCAGGACACTGAACCCCAAGTTGCTCCTGATGGCAACTTAGCGCCTTGCATGGCAGCTCTGCTACGGTCAGTGTGAGTGAATGGGTGAATGAGACATGCTTTGGATAAAAGAGCTATATAAGTGCGCCATCTACATTAATTGAAACTTGTATGTGCATGATTTTGTTACATGACTGGCTGATTGGACAGCTGCATGAATGAGCAGGGGTACATGTTTTCCTTTTAGAATATTTGTTGTACTCCCTCTCCCACCATCTTTTTTAAATACAGTTTACTGGTATATTGGGGAACAGTCTAGTACAATAGTCTCTCTGTTCATCTTAGAAGCTAACAGATTAGATCATTGAGAATATGCTCAAAAATTGTAAATTGACTGTTAGAGTTGACAGTCAGCCCACACTAAGGACATATTGCGATACTAGAAGTATTTATTTGAATTCAACATGCATATTAGAATTTCAGTCAAGATGGTGTTTTTATAAAATCTTATTTTATGTCTAAAAGATTTATGCAGACTGTTACTCTTGCGTCAGTACGATTATTCAAACATCAGGGGATTTAGAAGGAGAAATATAACTTTGATTATGTCATTGAGGAGTTAAAGGGTATTATGTTCCTGGATGTGTAAAAATAATAATTAAATATTACATATTATTATAATTACAGATTAATAATTATACTGTATAAACATTTGTGGACATTATTCTTGAAGATTTTATGCACTTACTGCAGCAAAACAAAACTACATTACAAACAGTAATTTGTAGCCAATCTTGCACTGACAGAGCTCTGTCAGTTTAATTTTTCATCTTCAGTAGCCGCTTCATCCTGATCAGGGACGTGGTGGATCCGAAGCCTATCTTGGGAACACTGCGCAGGAAGCATGGATACATTCTGGATGGGATGTCAGTCCATCACAATGGACAATGCACACATATTCATATATTTATCACACCTAGGAGCAATTCACCTACCAGCATGTTTTTGACAGTGGGAGGAAACCAGAGAACCAGGAGGAAACCCACAAAGATGTAAGGAGAACATGTAAAACTCTGCACAGAGAGTAACCTGAGCTCAGGATTGAACCAGGGACCCTGGAACTGTAAGGCAGCAATGCTACCCACTATCCATATTTGCTTTATTCTTACTACAACTATATAGTACGTATTTTCCATTAGATGAACTGTACTTGCTGAATAACAGACGTTACTGCATATTATACTAAAAACTAAATAACATATGTTGAGATTTCTAAGCTCGTAAAGATTTTAAGATCTTCAAATGTCATAAATAATTGGAAAAATCTAATTGTTTTAACCATGATATATCCCACTGTCCTTCCTTTAAGGTTTAAAATGTCCCCTTTAAGATCAGTTTCTAATTAAGGACAGCCGCCCCACGCATGGAGCTAGCATCAAGAAGTTAAAACTAATGGATGACAAGAAATTAAAACAATTGTTTAGCTGCACCTGATTTGCAGAATCATGTAATACAACATAGGTGGCCATAAAATGCTGACTGGGTTAAGTGTCAACTATGATTTGTGTGCACATAACCCTACTCGACCATCCAATCAGCGACTAGTTATTCACATGTACAGCATTAAGCAGTTGGGACCGTGCTAAAATGATAGATAGCTCCCCTCTGGGTGCTAAGAAATGTCACATCTTATACAGGCAGCTCAGTGAAGTGAATTTACCACTTAAGCACAGTCCCTCGTGTTTGTGCTCTCCTCTTTTCCTCTGACCTTCTCCAATTTTGAATATTGATGGGTAAGTCCTGCCCTCTGCAGCAGTATCAGCTCCATCAGCTCCATCTCTGAATAAGGCAACTGAGAATACTAAAATCAGATCAGTGTTGCAGGGTAAAACACGCACTCCACCTGCTGTAGTTTCCTGACATTGGGTCAGCAACAATGGGGCCAGAGGGAAATGAGCTGCCCCAGAGCATTTAGCTGGTTACAGAGGAAACCACATTACTGGTACTTTAACACATTACAAGTTGTGTAATGGTCAGCAAGTACATACATGACTTAGAGGAAACTCTGAGGAAAATTTTCCAGAAAAGCATTGGAGAGCATTCTTCCTTCAGACTTCTGATTTCTCCATTCTGGGTATTCTTTATGTAAATCACAAAAATGACAAAATAATATGTCATGTACAATACGCCTCTGATGTTAACCATATTATGGTGATAAGATGTAAGGTAGTGGGCCTCAGGGTTCACAAATAAGCTTGTCTCAAGGGGTTTGGACACATGTGGGCAATCAAAAATACCTAGAGTAGTGACACTGACATTAAATTCAAAGTGACTTTTCTCTATTGATCCTAGCCATTAGCTGGTTAGCTACATGCAGTGGAGTGTGATCTTGTACCAAAGAACAAGACAGAAGGATGGCTAATTGCATTTCCTGGGAAGAACAGATCTGGTATAGAAACATTCCTCTGTGAATGTTCGGGTAGCTTAATGGACCAGCAAAAACTAACTCTGAGGTAGAGCAGTACATGAAAATGACTCAGGCGATTAAACCTTTGAATGGTCATATTAAATGGTACTGAAACTCTTCAGGGCACACGGTGGCTTAGCGGTTAGCACGTTTGCCTCACACCTCTCTGTGTGTGCGGAGTTTGCATGTTCTCCCCGTTCTGCGTCGTTTCCTCCGGCTACTCCGGTTTCCTCCCCCAGTCCAAAGACATGCATGGTAGGCGGACTGGCATTTCCAAAGTGTCCATAGTGTATGAATGGGTGAGTGAATGTATATATGTGATTGTGCCCTGTCCAGGGTGTACCCTGACTTGTGCCTGGGATAGGCTCCAGGTTTCCCTATGACCCTGAGAAGGATAAGCGGTATAGAAGATGGATGGATGGATGGATGAAACTCTTTGAAGCATTGTCAGCAGTGCATTACTTTTCTCCAGTCATTGTGTAACCTTCCCATAAAAAAGCAATTCACAAGAGGGTTTATACATGCAACGTTTTGGTTAAAATGTGTCTGATCTAAAGTTTCTTTCATGACTCAGAGGTCATAAAACATGATGCCCATTTGTTTGTGAGAGAGTTACCTTCCCGCTCATATGATCAATAGAGAATGGATCTATAAGCAACATGGCATGAGCAGTGGGTTCCACTGCCTCCTTATGGGTATCTGACCCTACCGATCATCAGCCAATATCCCACAAGACACACACAGGAAGAAATCAATGGCTGCCTAAGCTCCTGAGCAGTCCTCCAGCCTGCTTTAGTCAAAGTCTCATGAAGGCTTGGCGCTGCTGGAAACATTCCTTTTATAAGACTGACTCACTCATTAACAAGTCTTCAAAAAGTCAGAATGCTGACGAATAAGAAAGGTTCTTGTGTTGTCAGAGTGACAAAATAAATAGCATTACAAGAACATATAGCATTTTGAGAAAGGAAAGATACATCTAGCACCCTATAAGAAATTTTTAGATTGTCCTTCTGGGGGACAAATTCTTTTGAGAACCATATAAAAGAGTGGGTGAGTTTCATTTCTTTAATCGCACATGTTAGTTTTCTTTCCTCCCATAATTGATCCTGTTTCTAAGGTTACATTTATGGCATTTGGCAGATGCCCTTATCCAGACTTACGTTTATCTAATTTATACAACTGTGCAATTGAGGGTTAAGGGTCAAAGGGCCCAACAGTGGTAGCTTGGCTGGGGCAAGAACTCCTGTTCAGTAACCCAGAGCCTTTAACCACTGAGCCACCACTGCCCCTAAGGATACAATGAAAGGCTACAGGTACAAAGAATTGACAGCAAATTGACCATGGTGAGTAGAAAAGCATCCCAGAACAAACATGCCATCATCAGGTTCCACTCCTGGTCAGCTGGGCAGGTGAAGATTGGACAACCCTTGGTTTTGATAAGGCTGTGTAGCCTCAGATTCCTGTTATTGTCTGAGAGATGTGGAACACTGATGTGGTGTTCTGCTGTTTCAGACCATCCAAGTGCTAGATCCAAGTTGCTGTGCTCAAGGTTTGATTTACTTTGCATTATGAAATTCTTTTCCGTTCTCCACAGTTGTAAAGAGTAGTTATTTGTTACTGTAGCTTTCCAGTCAGTTCGAACCACTTTGGCCATTCTCCTCTGACCTCTCTCATCAACAATGTGTTTCCACATGCCGTTCACTGGAAGATTTTGTTTCTGTACTATTTTGTATAAATCCTAGTGAGTGAAATATGATTGGCTGATGTACAGGAGTTCCAAATAAAGTATATATGTATACACTATATTCTATATATAGTGTCCTCTACTAATATTGGCACCCTTGGTAAATATGAGCAAAGAAGGCTGTGAAAAATTGTCTTTATTGTTTAACCTTTTGATTTTTTGTTAAAAGAAATCACTTCAATCAAAAGATGGATATCAAAGAACTTCAACAAAACACAGGTTTATCAAAAAACAATATATTTGTTAAATGTAGGTATGTAACAGTTATTGGCACCCTTTTAGTCAATACTTTTTGCTATCTCCCTTTGCCTTTGAAACCCTCCAAACAACTTGTGGTGATGTGGATTTTGGATTGTAATTATGGAGACTTTCTGACCCCAAGACGCAACTAACTTATGCAATTCTCCAGCTGTGATCCTTGGAGATTTTTTGGCCACTCGAACCGTCCTTTTCACAGTGCGTTGAGACTATTCAATTTTCCAAGTTGATTTATAACATTTCCAGACTGGAACTGCTTACTTATTGCCCTGATGGTAGAAATGGGCATTTTCAATGCTGTTGCTATATGCATATAGCCACTTCCCCTTTTGTGAAACTGAACAACTTTTGCTGCACATCACAGCTATATTCCTTGGTCTTACCCATTGTTATGAATGACAAAAGGAATTTGGCATATGTGTTACCTCATATTTATACCCCTGCGAAACAGGAAGTCATGGTTGAACAATTTCCTGTTCGTAGTCACCCAGTTGTACAAAAAAAATGCCAAATATCAATGAGATATACTTCAATATACTTAAATGGAAATATACTTCAATATTTTTTCACATATGAATTCATAGGGTTGCCAATAATTGTTGCACACCTATATTTAACAAAGATATTGTATTTTATAAACCTGTATTGTGTTTGCAATTGTTTGAAATCCATGAGAGCAGAGTATTTGTATGATTTTTTATGATTCTCCTATTTACCAAGGGTCCAAATATTAATGGAGGGCACTGTATGGTTAGACAGTTCCGTGATCTACATTGCTTCATCCTGCAATGGTCAATCAGCACAGAATTTGGCTCAGAAATGGTGCAAGAAAAAAAATAACCATAACCAACATCCAAAGGCTATTTTCAGCAAGGCTGTACAATAAACACATGGGAAGCATAGATATCATTCTGCATTTGAAGGTATTTGTAGACTGTGCATTTATTAGACACACAAAAGAGGAAGACCTAGTGGGACCAAACCGCCTAAAAAACGCAGAGCAGTGTCCAAGGCACCTCCTGAGCTCAGGTTTGGCCATGGAAACCTCTAGTCCCAGCTCACTGAAGCAAAAAATGAAAACAGATGCCATGGTGCTGATCGCACAAGGAAAATACATCTGCATCTAGCTTGAAATATTTTTTAAAAAGTGGAGTGTTGTTGCACCTCCATCTGTGCTCTTTTCCCCATGTGCAATTTTATTCATGATGTTAACAGCATAGTGTTTATAATTGAAGCTAACAATCCTTGGGAACATGTTTCCAGCCTATTACGTCTACCTTTTATAAGCACCCCCCTGCAGTCATCAAACTTCTGACTCAAGTCTGACTGGAATAGTTAGTTTGCTAAACATGGGTGAATTAGTGACAAGTCAGGCCTTGCATCTAAAAAGGGAGCATAATTAGTGAAAGCTTTAAGCAAAAACAATAGAATAAGGTAAGACACACACAGCTCCTTCCTGTACTTTCAGCTTTGCTCTGCGTGGCTAGTGTCCTGCTAAATGTGCTACTGACAATATCATAGCTAATATTTGTGGTTAAGATGCTAATGCTAATTATTAATTGCTGAGTAACAAAATATAAAATATGTAATCATTTTAAATTATTACACAATCTGCATTTTCACTGGCTATTTTTTCATAGCTGTGGAATTTAATATTCTTTCACAGGAGCTCCAAGGAGTAAACAGGCATCCCATGCTCAGTCTCTCAGTGCTGCTGCATTCCCACACTTGGATGTTGGAATGACCCCAGGTACACAGGGCCTCATGTGGCCTTATTATACAGGCAGCTGCTAAAGATAAGGATGCACTGATCTAAAACCCACTCACAGTAATGATCTCCAAGGGGACCTGTGCTTCCACAGCTCCAAGGCTGGGTGGAAGATGATGGATCTTGGACTTTCCTGGCAGAGATTGGTTACTCGATTTAGGGATGTTGACTCAAGTCACACTTGACTCACGACTCAAACTTAAACACTAAAGGGAAAAAAATAATGCATTAGGAAAATAAAGACAACAAACGAATAAAAATGCTCTTTTTACCTGACATTTGCAGCTTTGTCTGTCAGTTCTGTAATTGCCACACACAGTAATTTGTTACAGTATTATTAGCGTACAGCTCAAAGTGGTAAATAATTGCAACACTGGAAAAAAAATTAAGTGCAGCACAGTGTTGTTAGCTGAGATGTTTTATTAATATATATTTGTTAATAGTGCAGTTAAAGTCACTAAAATGTAAGTAAGCAAACCCGTACAGTCTATGCTTAGTTACAGAAGATTAGAAAAGATAACTAAAATATGTAACTAAAACTATATTCAGAATGTGCTCTGAAGGGGGTTTTGTTTATCCTCATTCAATAAATTGGGTAAATGCATTATTAGAAAGCTAAGTTTGACACAGATACTAAAGTGGTCGTTATTATTACGATGTCTTTCTGGATACACACACTACAAGTTGGAACTGTTATTGTTGTATCTCTTCCCAGGACAGTGTGGGAAGCATTTCAATGAATCGTGATAGAAATAGATTACTATATTGAATCATAATAAAGATGTGACTATAGAAGACTGTTTGTTGAATGTCCAAAATATTCATATCTATCTATCTATCTATCTATCTATCTATATTTATAAATATACGTGCACACACACACACACAAACACACACACACACACACATACACACAAAGAGTAATGTAAAGAAATAAGTGCACCTCATGGAAACTGTCTGATTTTTTAAACATATTTGGAGCAAACATTTTTGAAACTATTAAAAAAATTGATACACTCTATCACCTGACACACAAAATTGACATTTTGTAGTAATTACAAAAGTACATACACCCCTACATTTATCACACCTTCAAATCCATAAAATTAGAATCAGGTGTTCAAGATTGGGTGCCAGTGATTAGAACCTGCTTATGGAGTGCATATCTTATTTAAACTCTTCTCATATCTAGTGTCTGGTGTTCAATTTGCTATTGAGGTGTGTGGTGTCATCATGCCAAGATCTAAAAAGTTCTGTAAGGCCTTCAGAAAAAGGTTGTGGATGCCTATGAGTCTGGAAAGGGATTTAAAAAGATCTCCAAATTATTTGAAATTCATCATTCCACTGTAAGGAAAATAATCGACAAATGGCACAGATTTCAAACGACTGCCAATTTGTCCAAGACTGGCCATCCCAGTAAATTCAGTTCAAGAGCAGGCCATCTGATGCAAAAAGAAGTCTCCAAGAACCCCAAAATTTCATCACAGGATCTGCAAGTACGTCTTTCAACTGTTGGTGTTGAAAGATGCACAAACTTTGCAAGATTAGAGTTTGCCAATGAACATATAGCAATGGGCAAAGACCAGGCCTTTTGGAATATTGTGTTCCGGACCGACGAATTAAAGATACAGTTGTTTGGTCACAGCAACAGCAGACATGCTTGGTGCAGACCAAAACAGCTTTTCAGGAGAAACACCTCATACCCACTGTGAAGCACGGTGGTGGAAATGTTAGGGTTTGGGGTTGCTTTGCTGCCTCAGGGACTGGATAGTTTGCATGCATTGATTCAACGATGAATTCTGCATCATATCAAAGAGTGCTTGAACATAATTTGAGGCCATCTGTCCAAAAGTTGAGGGGGGGTTGAAATGGGCCATACATGCAAGAAAATCCTCAAACATCTTGCAACTGAAAGCATATTGCATGGAAGAGTGGTCAAAAATTCCACCAAGTCTGGTGGACAAGTTATTTCTGCTAAAGGGGGCAATACTAGCTTCTGAGGCCAAGGGTGCACTTACTTTGCTATTGATATTTCTGTTGAATAAATGATTGAAAAAGACAGTTTTCCTAGTGGTTTTGTTCAAATATATCGACTTCATTAATAGGCACTGTTTAAAGATGATAAAATGTTTACTTGCCCAAATCTGTCAAAGAAGCCTATCATTTCCATGAAATTCAAGAAGATTTGACCTTTTCACACTAGGTACATTTGCTGCAGTCTGAATGCGAAACTCTTCTGTGTGCAGCAACATTTCCCTGGCACTCATGGTACAAGTTTTGTGGAATTTAATGATGTTGTCATCAGCTAAAACACATGCACAGGTTACTTTACTTCCTGAACAAGTATGGACCCGAGTACAAGTTGCGTTTAGGTTCACAGGAATATCAGCACAGTTCCAGTGCAACTGAACTCAGACCACCTCCTACACTTAGGCCCTGTTTACACTAGTGCGTTTTCATTTTTAAAACAGCGTTTTAAAATGAAAACGATCCTCGTACGCACTGGCGTTTCCGCTGTGTTTCAGAAACGATCTCCGTCCACACTACACGACTGAATACGCATGCCACATGACGTTCATGCTCACTGGGCATACAAGTGTAAATGGGAAGCTGGATGCTAGTCACCGGCAGGCACAAAAAATGGTGTTCCATGTAGGGCTTACGCCGATTGAAATGAGAAACGTTTGCTGTAATCATAGCTCGCCTCTTGCGCATGTAGGCAGCTGCAGTATTATAAAATACAGAATTTAACTGCACAATGGCTGTTAAGAATGACAACAAGGCTAGCAAAGCTTGCGGTTCAGTCTCCGTGTTGTTGTGTACAAGATCAAGGTAGTGTGATGGTCATATGGTAGGGGCTTGATGAATCAAGGAAGGATACGCAATGATCCAGAAGAGCCAATCAAGGGACGAATGTGGGCAGCCATGCCTTCGTTTTCAAAAGTCTTCATTTTGGTCTGTTTACAATGAAACGCGAGGCCAGAATTTTCAACCTAAAACTGGGTCTTCGGCGTTTCCAAAAGTCTCCGTTTTCAAGGGTCGAAAACACTGGAGTGTAACAACAAGCATAACCGTGGCAAAAGTTATGCATTTAAAAATAGAACACGCTAGTGTAAACAGAACCTTAGTGTCGGGTTCGGTGTTGCTATGCGCTTCCTGGTCCATATTCACATTACCATTTTTTCTTGCAAACCGTGCCCTGTTTCAGACTAAACTGCCACTGTGAAAGCCCCCTTAGACTCAGAGACTTGGTCTTGACTCAGGCTTGCATCTCAGTGACTTGAGACTTGACTCGGACACTTGTTCCAGGTTGAAGGGACAGATTAAAAGTAGAATCATATACTAAATATGTGTTTCCATGCCATGCTTTATTAAAACAGTGAACCCATTTCTTTATAAAAAGGAAAAAGTAGATAAACTTAGGGATAAAAAGAATGTATTACAAAGTGTGGTCTATGTTCCCCCTTATCCTCTGTGGAATATATTTAGAGTGACATTTTCAGTGTTTTATACATTTCTAAAGGAATGGGCATCAATGAAAGCACTGCACTTTATCAAACCAGCTGAGGAACTGTGCTAGAAAAAAACTGATGTGGAAGATGTGAGTAAAGCTGAGCTGTACTGACTCTTGATGAGCATTGACTGAAAAGACGACAGGACAGAACTAGAACACAGCCCCTCCTTACCTGCTTCCTTTGTGGAAGCTTGCTTGCCAGCTCACATTTACTGGGAAACGTGGCTCCCAGCGGATTCTGAGATGCCAGGGAGGGAGTTGGCAGTGACAATCAGCACCCACTGATGGCAAATTTGTCTGGTTCTACTCTCTGTGCTATTATTCATGGGTAGGGCAGATTTTCTGCCTGCCTCTTGTTCTGTTTCTATGGAGAAAAGATTGTGGCAGAGACATAATGCCAGAGTTTTATTCATTGTTTTCTATGTCCTTGCATTTGTTTACTCACAGCTGTTGCTGTCTGACATTCACATCACACTAAAGCCCTAAGCTCATATTAACCACATGAAGTCCAGATCAGACATCAGATGAGAAAAATTATGAGAATGGCCTTAATATAGAGAAAGAATGAGATTGAACAAAATACTTAATTCTGTCTTTCCATATTACACAACACTTGCGTCAGTGCAAAGAAACTGGAACTGTATCAGAGTAATGTGAGTTATGCTCCTGAGGCACCTTTTAAATTATGAATCCCAGCCATACTAATAGAATGTCTTCATGTTAAATTCTATCCATCAATAGATAATAAGCAGCAGGCACACACAAAACACAGAATGCATGCTAGAAGAATGCTATTCAGTGAGATTTTTCAGTATTCTTTCAAGCTAGACCTCAGTTTATGCATGCATTGTATCATTCACTGCTTTAAATATTGATCGCGAAATCTTGTGTGGAAGAGTAGAATGGGATTGAACAAGAGTTGGATCAGGTTTATTGTACAGACAGGTCGAATACAACATGCTGGTGTATTAAGAGCATTTAGCTGATATATTCCCTGTCACACTCAATGCATTTACTTGGTTTGGTTATTAAATCTCAGAGCACTTTCTGCTAATAATTGGGTATAGGGTATGTTTACGTGTGAGAAGGCAATAGAGAGCAGTTTTTCTAATGAACCCATTTTTTCATTATAATCTCAGTATTTCGCCACTGTTTCTTGACCGGTGTCCTTATGACACACGTGAAAAAAAAAGTGACTGTCCCCACCAGCGACAACCTATAATGCCACTTCAGCTGATCATTCATTAATCTAGCAGGAGTCTCCTGAGCTCCTGTGGGCATGTGACAGGCAAGGCGCAGGTGAAGTCCTGGCACACATACGCTGTGGCTTTACCCTCTTGCTGAATCAATGAGTAGAGGACAGGCAGCTTCTCGTAGAGGAAACCTTCTGTATTACCGTCTGCCAGTATCAAAACCTGGAGAGAGCATAAGAGATGAACAGCACTAAGAAAAGGCTTACACATAGATTTCATTAGTTAGAAATAAGAGGGGTTAGACATAATGACTGTTATGTAATATAAACTGAATACGCCTGTGGTTGGTAATAAACCATGATAGACCATAGCAAAGGAGGGCTGTGATCACAACGGTAGTTCCATCAAGCTGAGTGCACACTACACATGGTTCAGAATGTCAGTATCATTGACCCACTCACACTATAGGACCTACAATAAAGCAATTGAAATTTGGTGGATGCAGGGGTGTGCATACTACACGGGCGTTCGCGCACAAGGCCCACACACTATAGTGTGCTGCAGGCGTGTGCGCTGAATGCCCATATTCCAATTTCTCACAAGAATAAACGTGAGAACATTCCATAATGTAACTTACGAAAAATTTGGAGGAAGGATTGGCTGGGGAGATGCAGGCCACATGGATTGCAGAGGTATAGTACAAAAAGTATACTAAACATAATAAGACAAAATAAAACAGAAGAACTTTGTTTCCTATTGGATTTTCACTGGCTTTTGCTGAGCTGGTAGTCAACAAAAATTAGTCAACGGCTGGGAAATCATGGCTAAAATAGTGCAGAGTGAGTGCACTAGGCCTTAGTGGATCCTCTGTAGTTGTCAATGTAAAACAACTAGTGAAGACACTACTACAGAGATGAACATGACCGGTCTTTAACTATCCATGCATATAAGAAAAATATTTGAGTTTTAACTAGACAACATACAGTCACTGTATAACAATGTGGCCTTTGTAGCGTTGGTGTGCTAAACAACACAATATGAAATCCAACCGTTCATAATTCAGTTTTATTGATTCTCAAGGTTTGGGCTCTGTCTGTGGCTTCACTTCCCACCATTTTTATTGAGAGAGAAAAGCCTGAAATAACTCAATCAAGGATGAAGCCAGTCAGGGGGCTGACTTCCAGTCAATGCTTTGCTGCAGGTCCAGTTAGCACAGCAGCAGGGATGGCCAGTGGGGTAGTCACACTGAGCTTTCACTCCTATAACAGAAGGGAAAACTTATTGGCATTCACCTTCCACCCAATACAAAAGCAGCAGGAGGGAAACAAGCATGCTTAGGCACAGAGAGGAAGTTGGAGCTATCCAAAACAGTGACTGGAGGGAAATCTATTTTTTCAGTAAAAAACAGATCCACTTATGGAAACATATTGCAGAATATGACAGGGGTTACTTCAGAGAAAATGCTGTGAGTTGAAGCATCTAGTCAGCTATAAAGCAACAAATCCATTTGCCTTCTCTTCATCTCTCTTGGCCAAGAAAAGAAATTCCATATTGTGATCTTTTGACAGTCATGGTAACAACTCAACCTTGTAAAAGCTGTTTTTTTCCCCAGTTACCCAAGCAACAAAGCTTGTGCCTTGTGTTAAGGATTTTCACTTTATTGCAACTCAGAGGTCATGGAGAATTCTATGACCTCTTAGCAGCGGGAAGAAGCTTCATGTCAGAAGTGTGGGGACATCACATGGGCTGTCAGGAGCCAGAATCGGAGTGTAATGACACTCCACCAAGGCGACACGTCAAAAAAAAAAACACACAAAAAAAAACATGCAGACCAAACACAGAACGTGTGGAGACACTCTAGGGTTACAGAAGAGGACCTTTTCCCAAACATCTCAGAGATCGGCATAATCTCAGAGATGTGCATAGACGGTCAAAAGCCATGTCTCACACAAGCCCTTGTTTTAATATATGCTGGGTGTATGTACCTCTGTCAGTGATTCACCAAATGATTAAAAAAAAGAAGTTACGGGAAGAACTTGAGTCAGAAGAAACAATTCTGTAATCCTCTAAATGTAAACAATTCCAAACAAATATAATTCAATTAGTTCTAAATCTTAGTTCTCTTACCAACCAGAAGCCCACCGAACAAATGCAATAATAACCACCAGTTGAATTGCCTTATGACTCATTCAGTTTTCCATTACTGATGGAGAACTGGAATCTACCCCATTCTTACACCTCACTCCCTGTCTAACCTCTCACTAATGCTGATCTTTTAAAGTGATTCCCATCTCCAAACTGTCACGATCTCCACACAAAACACCTAGTAGTGCCCCTCAATTCCCTTATCTAACCCATGATTTCCATCACTACAATCACACTGCGATATCCATCTTAAAGTCTGTCAGCTCATTCTCCTGCACGCGCACACACACACACACACACACACACACACACACATACAGACACCGTCGATTAGTCTGGGGAATTTCATCAGGTTTGTCTCCTAGCAGACTAGAACTGCTTTAGAGAGCTTGAAGCTGTCAGCACACACAGGTGGAGCACATGGCCATTACTCATTTCATTATCTGCTGTTAGTTTACTTCTGAGTGCATGAGGCATGGAGCATGTCAACCGCTTTCCACTGTCTCCATTAACCTCTCCAGGGATAGAAGGCTAATGTGTAATTATTTGGGTAACTTTAACATGGATTGCATTAGATATAAGGATATATTATATAAAATACAGTAATATAGACTCACCGGCTACTTTAATAGCCACACCTGTACACCTACTCATTCATGCAATTATCCAATAAACCAATCATTTGGCAGCAGTACAATGCATAAAATCATGCAGATACAGGTCAAGAACTTCAGCTAATGTTCACATCAAACATCAGAATGGGGGAGACATATGATCTCAAAAAAGACCAGGCATGTTTTTCCAATCTTCTGTCCAGTTTTGAGCCTGTGCCCACTGTAGACTCTTGTAGATTCTTGTTCTTGGCTGACAGAAGTGTAACCTGATGTCTTCTTGATTGTAGCCCATCCATCTCAATGTGTGATGTGTTGTGCATTCTGAGATGCTTTTCTGCTCAGCATGGTTGTAAACAGTGGTTATTTGAGTTACAATTGTCTTCCTGTCAGCTCAAACAGTCTGGTAGTTCTCCTTTGATCTACCTCATCAACAAGGAATTTTCATTTTCAACTACTGCTCATTGGATGTTTTTTGTTTGTTTGTTTTTGTTCACAGCATTCTGTATAGACTCTAGAGACTGTACTGGGTGAAAATCAGAGGAGATCAGTTTCTGGAATTTCAGTTTCAGTTTCTGAAATACTAATATTGGCCCATCTAGCACCAACAATCATGCCATGGTCTAAGGCACAAAGATCAAATTTATTCTTCATCAGGTATTTCCTCAGGTAAAATAAAATTTCTCTTTAATTAAAGAGGGCTTTGTATCTTTTTCTTTTATGCCTGACATGCAGCACAATTTCCCTAAACGTTGTTCATCCCAGACAGCCATACTGAATTCCACAGAGTCTAAAAATGTGGAAATATTAAAAATCAACACAAAACACAAAAGGTTGTTTAAGGGGTTCTTTAGATAGTTAAGGGGGCCTGGCAACATAAAAGGGTATTATTTGGGACCCTTGATAGATCTCCTGAACTGGCACAGAATACCATAACATACTGTATTTAGAAAAGGTCGTCCATGTCCTGGCTGCTTTTCAGTGTTTGCAGACACTTTAGCTACTCTATTCTCTTTACTACTTTACTACTCTATTCTCTCCAGGGTTTCTTCTTAATTGCTGACTAGATTTCATACAGCATTCGCATTCGCGACCCGAGACACAGGTCATGATGAGGGTACCTTGGTCCAGCTGGGTGAAGACCTCACTCCTGGGCAAAGACGGGAGTTATCACAGATGGTGGGTCAATTCAAGTATGTGTTCTCTACCTCCCCAGGGATGACGCAACTGGTTCACCACGAAATCAAGACCCAGCCGGGAGTGGTGGTGCGACAGCAACCCTATTGTGTCCCAGAGGGCCACCGCCAGGCTATCGAGGAGGAGATCGGTGGAATTCTGCGAGACAATATCATCAAGGAATCCAATAGCCCCTGGACCAGCCCCATCATAGTCGTACCGAAACCCGATGGAAGAATGTGGCTATGCAATGACTTCCGGAAGCTGAACCAGGTCTCAGAATTTGACAGCTATCCCCTCCCCTGAGTGGACGACCTAGTGGAGCGACTGGGGAGGGCCCGATTCATATACACCCTGGACCTAACCAAGGGATACTGGCAAGTGGCCCTGGCCCCAGAGGCAAGACCGAAGACAGCCTTCAGCATGGCAAACGGCCACTGGCAATACCGGGTACTCCCCTTCGGGCTCCACGGGGTGCCCGCAATGTTCCAGCAACTAATGGACATTGTCCTGCTTCCACATCGTTCCTTCGCAGCTGCCTACCTGGACGATGTGGTTATCCACTCCTCCACGTGGTCGGACCACCTATTCCACCTGGGGGAGGTCCTGAAGGAGCTCTGGAAAGCCGGGCTGACAGCCAACCCCAAAAAGTGCCACTTGGGACTAACAGAGGCATAGTACCTCGGGTACCATATCGGCTGGGGCCTACTAAAGCCCCAGATGAAGAAAATTGAGGCAGTAAAACACTATCCATGGCCTACATCAAAAAAACAGGGGTGCCTTTTTGGGGTTGGCAGGGTACTATCACTGATTTGTGCCTAGCTTCTCCTCTGTAGCTTCCCCTCTCTCAGATCTCACGAAAAAGGGCCAGTCAGACCGGGTGAAGTGGTCAGCTGAAGCGGAAAGGGTCTTCCAAGCCCTGACAGACACCCTCACCAGCGCTCCAGTGCTACGCAACCCAGACTTCACCCTTCCATACACTGTGCACACAGATGCCTCCGAAACCAGGCTGGGCGCAGTTCTCTCACAGACTTTCGACGGAGAGGAACACCCGGTCCTCTACATCAGTCGGAAGTTGTCCCCCGCTGAGAAGAAATATGCAACCGTGGAAAGAGAGGCCCTGGTGATAAAATGGGCCATCGAAGAACTATGATATTACCTGGCCGGTTGGCACTTCGTCCTGGTGACAGACCACACCCCACTACAGTGGATGGCCAAGGCCAAAGAAACTAACGCCAGGGTAACCCGATGGTTCCTGGCATTACAGGACTTCTCTTTCCAGGTCCAGCACCGGGCGGGAACCCACCATGGGAATGCAGATAGGCTTTCGCGATGGGATGCACTGTGGGCCCGACACGCAGCAGCAGTAGGCTCGGAGCTGAGGGCGGATACTGTCATGAGAGACCGACAGCCGGCGCACAAGAAACTAAAATCGCTCCTCCTGCGACTGCCGCGGTGGTGCTGAAGAGACAGCCCTGCTTCAACACCACCAATGTTTTGGACAGTCGGAAAGCACATGGCGGTGGGGCGGAGCCGCCGACACACCCTTGGCTGATGAATGGCGCGTGGCACGGGAAAATTCCACCATCCAGCAGACGAGGGGAGAGTATAAAAGGCCGCTCTTCTGCTCGAAAGGAGAGACACCTCTCACATGACATGTGCGCGTGGCTTCCTGTCAGTTATAAGTGTTGTTGGCATTGCGTGTGCTTTACTAATCGGTGTTGTGTGTGTTTGTTTTCTTTCAGACGACTCAGACCCGAGCGAAGCCTCCTCTCCCTGGCTTCAAACGCGGCGTTGCCTGACGGCCAAGAAGAACCCCCGTTTCTCCAGAAAGCCTCGGCGCGACACCGGCAACCCCGCAAATGACTGACCCCTCACCAAACGCTTTCACACCCACACGCGAGCACACACATACACACTCGCACTCCCTCACACCCTCCAGACCGTCCTAACTAAAGATCTCAGTTGGCAGCGCTAAAACGGCCCGTGTGTCTGTGTCTGTGCTCCACCCACCGCTGGCTAGTTTCCCTACACATTGTAGACACTTGTCTGAAAAATGCAATGCAGTCAATGGTTTTCTTGAAAAAACAGCTTAACTTGATAAATCATTTTTATATTTCCAATGGGTTATATTGTACATCACTATATTTATAGAGGATTTTAAGAATGTCTGATTTAACAGCTTCCTCTTCCTGTCACTAAGTATGAATTGTTATGATGTGAATTTTAAAATAGGAGATAACACTATGAACAGATATCAACATGAATTACATAATTAAAACAGATACATCTGGATATTCTGTGTCTTTTTTGTATAAGAGTCAATCATCTATAAAATGCTGAGTAGTACTACTTGTGTCACTCTTAGTGAATCAGTCAAACAGAGCATGAATATTAACAGCAGTGTTTCTGGTTTAGTAAATCTTTGTTGAGTTGTTTCAGAGTCTGTAAGCCCTGCTTGGAGCATGGCTGTGTTTGATTGCCCTCACCCTTTCTCTTGCTAACACTGGTTGTGCTCAGGATTCCTCCCTAAACCTCTCTGGCTACTGTCATGTCTCTAAAGTCTTGTTAGAGAATCACATCCATTCATCTCTATAATTATTAGTTTAACACTCTTTGCATCCTTAAAAGTCAAGCCTGCAAGTCAAGTCCTATGCGCCTGGTTTATGCCCAACAAAGCCACAAAATTAAAAAGAAACACATTAGTCTTCTAGTGAAAAACCTTTGAAACCCTATGACTGCGCTCAGTAGATATTAATAAAATAGTTATAATGGATACTTTTCTAACAGAGTTGACATTGTTCTGTTTTCTCTTTCTTGGCTTAGAGCAGTGACACCAGGAGTGTATGAAGCATAGCCAGCAGGTTTATTTGTTCAATTTTGATCAAGTTTGTACAGCTATTGTTCTCTTTGACTCATCAGTTTATTGAATGGGTTTAATCCAAACCTCAATAACCCACAAACAAGTAATGTCAACATGAACCAAATGTGCTCCATCAGTGGAAAGTTCAGTAATATAAAGCTCTATAACTAAACTAGAAAAAATATTTACACATTTAATTAACGCTCATTAAAAACTAAATCTGTGGTCCGTGGAAATTATTTTACAGTTAAAGAGGTTCATGGCTCTAAATAGTTTGAGAACCCCTAGCCTAAAGGACATAAGCATTAGAAGTTTCAAATGCACAAAGCCTAACTTCAATGTGTGCTATTATAATATCAGGTCATAAATGAAAGCTTGTCCTGTCTGTCTCTGGACAAGTCAAATTACTGCAGCCAACAGCTGGCTGCCATTATCAGAGAGATAATAAGCAGAGCGTGCTGCTTCCAAAATATTCAACATATCAGAACCTTTCTCATGAGGTTTCGGCCATGTAATCACCATACACTCAGCCTGATCACAGCGTAGAGAGATTCGTCCCAGCAATTTTAATCAATCTTAATTTTCTACACTGTGATTTGTGATAAATTGATTTAGTGCTGGTTGGTCTGGATTCAAGAGTCTTGCTGAAAATCTGAATTAAATAAAAAAGCGCACTATATTAAACAGGCTGGGGATTCATACTGTAGTTCATTCCTCACAATTACACCCTACGCCTGAAAATGAATGAACAGATGATACAATAATTAGATTTAAATTAAAAAGCATTCTCAAATATGTCTGGTAATATATCAAGCAAAATCCACTTTCAGTTCTCTCCATCAAAAACATTTAGTCAATGTTCTAAAGGTTTAGCTTCATAAAACTTCAATACACTTGGGCCAAGAGTTCACCAGGGTTGAACAAGCAATTAGCACATGGAGGGAATTTTACACTCTTATCTGTGCTAACTCAATTAAGTCCATAGTAGTAATTAGGCCAAACATTTTAGTCTTTAAAATTACCATGAATGTGTATGCTGATTATAATTTAAGTAGACAAATTTTAATGTGTCAAAATGTAAATGCAGGGCTTCACAAAAGGAAAAGTCTAGCATGGGATGCCAGTTTAATAATGTTCATGGTCCAGTTCCTCAAAAGTATTGAACATTTCATCTAAACTGGTAGAGAGAGAGAGTTAAATGTGATGCTCGCTCTAACACTGAACAATAATCTTTGTGCTGCAATGCTTTTGGAATCAGCCCATTAAGTTCAAGTTTAGTCCATCATGCACATAATCCAAATGACAGTTTGGCAATGGAGTGCTTCAGAGAATGTGATATAAAAGGTCTCAGGTCACTGCTGCCCAGCTGTTTGTGTGGTGGAGAATCCAGTGGTATTCGAAATTCAGTTTGTGAGGAGAAATATCTACTACAGTCTCTGGGCTTCTGATTATAAAATTCAATTTCCTATTTTGCACATGGAAGCAGATCTCTATTGCTTTAGGAAGTGTGTGAGTTTTTAGATTTCAGAGATATTGTTGACATATAGCTCCCTTGTGAGGAAATATATGACAGAATTGAGATGATATGATAGAAATATAGTATGTATTGTTTAGAGAATTTCTCTAGCACTGTAGAAACTGGAGCCACTCCTTGCAGAACTCCTTCAGCTCAGGATTCCTTTATTAAAGTCAATGACTTCCATTACACTGGATTCGAGTACTGACTCTGCACATGAAAAGCATCAGTAATTGTATTTATCTTTCCTTGCTTATACCCTTCCAACATGGAATTAAATGAGGCTTCTATTTCTATTTACATACAGTATGCATTAAGTCTTGCTAGAGGTTTCTGTATTTTTTTTTTAACCCAAACAACAATTTTTATTACTATACAGATCATGTCATGCCACTGTGCTACACCAAAAGACACCAATATATAACAGCATTTTCCCAGGGTCTCTAAGAATAGCTCCATACCCAGAGGATTTAAGATAAGGATGATGATTTGCCTGCAGGTTCAGCTCAATAAGAGAAAGTCATCTATTTTTCAAAAGGGTCTTCCAACTGTGCAATCAACAGGGTGATGAGATTGACGGTCATATCTCAGTCAATTAAACAAACAATTCAGGCCCGGAACCCATCTGAGGCTTAGCCTCTGCAGAACAGGCACCTGTGTGGGCTGCCCGATTTCTTTATCATCACCTGGGCAGATGAAATTCTATTCAGTCTCCTTTTAACTAGCATCACTAACTCATTACTGCCGGCTTCCACAACCTTATGCTCAGCTGTGTCTAGGCAACAGTCTGAGGTCTCCCCATTATCAAAATCCAATGGAACCGTGAGACCTGTTAACATTCTGAGCACATGAGAATGCACAATTGAATTTAGGCCAAAATATAAATCTCTACATTTCACAAGAGTTTATCCGTGGACTGCATCTAAAAAAAAGACTGGGAGCCAGGTGAATCTCAGAAACATCTGTATCCTTCTAGATGGCAGATCTACTTGAGTCCATATGCACCCAAAACAAGTGAACAGATCCCTCCTGACTTACCATGCACTGCATTCAGAGCTGAGATAGGTGGGAATAGTGAGGAGGGTTTTTTTTTTGGCCATTTGAGGCCAATATGAAATAAATAAATATTATAACACTCACTATTAATTAATTAATTAATTAATAGCATCACCCTTTTTTCACACAGAGGACATCAGAGGAGACAGCATCTTAATTAGAAACATTACTTAAATTTATGATTTAACATTAAGTGAGAATAGCACAGGAGTGCTTGGTCAGCTTATCCTTTAAACTGCAGCCATGTTTCCTTAATAAAATAGCCTACATCTCTCTCTCTCTCTCTCTCTCTCTCTCTCTCTCACACACACACACACACACACACACACACACACACACACACAATCGCATAGCTACTTTTAGTTGTGAAAAAAATTATATGTCAGTGCACAGTGTGCCAAAACAAGTCATACTTCATAAGTTTGCAAATGCTGCGTGTAGTAGCATTATTGTTAAAACAAACTTGCCATTATTAATGTGATCATTTCAATTACGAGTATTCAATATTCTATATATTGGTAATAGTGTATACTAGGCATCTATTAGATTTTTATTTCAATGCTTTATTTGAATCTTCACAATAAAATATAGTATCATTATATTAATCTTTTTTTTTTCATTTTTAAATCATCTTCAGTCTGCATATTCTATCCTTGCTTTTTGGACTTAAAGGTAAGTTTTAAAGGTGGTGATCTAAATGCTAGTACTCAAGAAAAAGAGAGGTGTGAACTAATCTGAATGGGGAGCTCAGAAAATTATGCTTATTCGGTTTGTAGTCTTCATGCTGTTTGTGACCATTTAGATTATGTATACAACAAAATAATAACATCTTAAACGTATTCTTACCTTACAGTCAGAGTGTTTTGTAGTGACAAGACCAGTAGAGACAGACGAGGCTAATCAGAATGACGGCAACAGGACAGTGGAACAGGGGACAGCTCTGTGTTTCTGTCACTACAACACAACCAGCTTATAGGAGCTGACACTCTGTGTCCCACATAGTGAACACTGACAGCTATGAGTCAAGTCAAAACCAGGGTCTGATGTTAACAACCTGGAGACAGTGGCTGGCTGAGGACACATTAAATTCAGTGCAAGGCAAAACTGAAGTCGTTTTTAATCTGTCATGCTATATGACAGACATGCTATAAGTTCAGATCACTCGTAAAAACTCTTGTAGGGATCTCAGTGCAACAGGGCAAGACGCATTAACAATACAGCACACTACAAACTCAGTGTGAAGTCATTTACCATTCAAGTGACAAAATAAGTTAAACGGAACTCAGACTATGAAGACTTGTATGGCTTTTTAGATGAACGCTGGCATCTGCTATATAAATCCGCTACACAAAAACACTATAGATGTCAGTTTAAAATAAATAAATAAATCTTTGCACTCGTAGGCCAGAATTGCTGTGTATGTCGCAATGCATTCTGGGTAGTGATGTCAAATGTTTGCAACAGTATTGATTCTCCAGCGACCCTACAGCGATATCAATACATCTTCAGCCTTTTCAATTTGAACCCGAGCGTAACTTAAGTGAGGAGGTTAATATGGAAGACATTACTCAAAATGTACATCAAAATGAAGACGATCAGAGAGGTGAGGAGGCGAGAGTGGGGCAAAATCCATGGTGTCTCTGTAGCAACTACACGTCTATGCCAACCGAGTGCGTTTTTTGTTCAAGGTAAGCATATGGATTAAACTATGTTTTATGATAAAACATATTCTAAGATCATAATTTTAGAGATTATAAACCATCTCGCTGTCGTATAATTTATCCTGTTAAAATTCCGATGGCCAGCGTGCTGTCGCCATGTTATGAACAATTCTATTCTATCTACACAGCTGCTGTGTGTAAGAAGGTACATATTTCTTTGGAAAGCTAAGATTCTTGTGATTCAATTGATATAAATCGTTTTGAGATACAATCACAACAGCAGCTACAATCAATGCCTCTGTGAGACCACCGATATACAAACAAACACTTATGAAACGGAGGCACCTCACCTCATATGAAGTCTCATAGTAATCCACTGATCCAGAACATCCTGACAAAAACAGACTTGTTACACTGGCAAAGGTCCAAACAATCCAATTATATAAAATATTTAGTCCACCTTTCAAAAGACACCAAAACTATGCATGTACTCCAAATGGTTCAAGAACAGCTTTAATTTTACTTTGGGTATGCCTTGGCTAGGCGTTTTAGGCTAATTTTACAGGAGCCTTCCGTTATGAGAATATACAGAAAAAATGCACTAACAAGATCTTACTGGTTTGGTTATATTTACAGATATCCCCTGTATCACAGTACACAAGAGCTAGTTATAGCCAAAAGCACCACAGTGTGGCATTCTTTTCCTGCTCTGGGGGCTAGTAGCTAATGCTTTTGTGTGCTCAAGTGCAACCATTTTATGTCATCGACTGCGCACTGCGCATGTCACATAATGGCGGCCTCCGTAGGTTAAAATATGTACTGAATATCAAGGATTTTTAAGGTAATTAACATATTTCATGTGTTTCTAACAACATATTTTAATAGGAGCAGGAAATTACTACGTGTTAAGGCCTACAAGTCTTCATAGTCGGGGTTCCTTTTAATAAAGACACTGTCTGTTAAGTTACTACATTGTAAAAAGATAGGACAGGGATAAACACAAAAGCAGTGATGCCTAACTTCTGCTGATCATCTTCCTCACCACTGTAACTGTCTACTTTACATCTCTAATGCACTTCACTTCATCTATTTCCCTTAAATCTCTTTGTTTCACTAATAAAGAGGATGAATGTCTACTTAACAGTTTTACTGACATCAATATCGGTATTAGATTTCCCTGGCTTTCCAGCTTCAATCCCATGAGAAGGGTAAACAGATTAGAAATAAATGAACAAAAGCAACGCCCCTGGTGGGGATTCCCCCTCGAGTACATTAGGTAGCAGTAAAAGCCCAAAAGGCCAGGCTTATTCTGTGTGTGCATGAGTTTACTCTTCGTCAGAGCTATTGAGTGAGGGGCCTCATGTGCAGAGCAGGGGAAAAGGGCAGAAAGAGTGAAAATGAAAAAAATAGTATCTCTGAGCTATGATGACCTTTATATTAAAGAAAAAATGCACAAAGCCAGGCCTCTGGCTGCTTCCTACAGTAACCACAAGATATTTACTAATTATTCCCAAATCATTCTTCACATGTTGCACTGTGCAGCGATTGTCCCAACTCCGTCTTTACAGTGCGTGCATTAAATTTAACAACTTGACCTTTGTGCGTGATTACTTTTGCTCACTCATTAACATTAGTGCCCTGACTATGCATTAATTCATATAGCATTCTGATCAGTGAGTCATTCAGAAAGCAAAAAAGGGAGCAGCATTCTCATATAACATCACAAGCTTGTGAGCTCAGCGAAATGAAAAAGTGACAAATGTGCAACTTTGGAAAGAAAGCATGATGGCTACTGAAAGACACTCCCTGTTCAATATGCTTTTAAACCTAGCATGTGGTTGAGGGATGGCATCCAGGCCACTGCAGCCACAAGCTCCAGCCAGTAGGGACTCAATTAAAGTGGCATGAAAACTGGCCTGCCAGGGGCATAAAACGAGAAGCAACTAGCCAGGCTCCTGAAAGGTGAACTGCTCTATACCCACTCTCTTTCTCTCTACACAGACTCTATGGACCACCCTGAGCAGATTTCAGCGATGCTGATCTGTCCCACATATCCATGGGAAAGTACTTCATTTAAAAAATTTATATTACGTAAGTTTATATCTACTTTCATTCAAATACTTCCACCTCTGCTGTTGACAATTAAGAAACCTATCTGGGTTTTTCTCCTCAACCTTACAAAGAAAATAAAACAAAAACTCAAAGAAGGCTTACTTTATAGGGAAGAAATAGGGAGTTGACACAGGCAATGAGACTGGCTGTGTCCTCTGCATCAGGCTGGCCACAGATGATTATCTAAGAAAGAAAGGAGGAAAAACAAGAAAGAAAGAAATGGAAAGGGGTTAGGTCTGTCTCTTACAGTAATGAGGTGGGCAGGTGTGCTGAGGTTCAGACTGCCCTTGCCTGGACCTTCAGTTTGTTATGTGTCTCCCTCAGATGATTTCTTCTGTCCAGGTAAGCTCTGATGGGTTGATAAATCTTCACAAGTTTGAACTGTTTGGCAAAGGAGGAAACTTTGGAAGATCTACTTCATGGAAACTGATGTTGTGTATTTTCAGTTCAGTACTTTCTGTCACTAATTATTCACAAGCTGACTTTGACCCAGGATTCAGTAGGTAGTAGCTATACTGACAAGTTTAATTAACTGACAAGACATGTCACAAGCCTGTGGTAGAGAAGAAGAAAAAAAAAAAAAAAAAGAAAAAAAAAAAAAAAAGAGGAGAGAATCTTTTTATACTTGCACTTGTTTATATTGGCACCAAATTTTAGACACAGTTGACTGGGAACAGCCAACATCGTTTGCCACACCCCATGTCAGATTTCCTTTTTGAAGGAGTTTTATAATCCTTTCAATTTTTTCAATTGAGAACTCTTGTTGGAGCCATGTTTCATTTCAATTAGCCAAGTCCAACAGCTTGTTAAGGTTTTTAAGCATGCTTTCAAGGTCTTTAAGCACTCTCTTTTAACAGCAGACTAATTTGCAATTTTAGACTTGTGCTGGTATTTGTTTTAAAAATACATATTTCTTTTACAAATGTACTTCTCCTACAGTATAATACCCAATGAGGTTGGAGAATACATGGCAAGAGATCTGAGACCATTCCTCCATACAGAATCTCTCCACAAGTTATCTATGAGTTTCAAGTCAAGGGGCTGGAGTGGCCATTGCAGGACCTTGATTTTGTGGTCAGTAAACCATTTTTGTGTTGATTTTGATGTATGTTTTGAATCATTGTCCCAGCCCCAAAACATTAAAGAGCCACCACCATATTGAACCGTGAGCATGAGGTACTTTTCCATATGGCTACCTCTCTGTGTGTGCCAAAACCACCTCTGGTGTTTATTGCCAAAAAACTCTATTTTGGTTTCATCTGACCATAGAAACCGATCCCATTTGAAGTTCCAGTAGTGTATGGCAAAATGAAGACGCTTGAGTTTGTTTTTGGATGATAGTAGAGGCTTTTTTTCTTGAAACCCTTCCAAACAACTTGTGGTGATGTAGGTGACTTTGGATTGTAGTTTTGGAGACTTTTTCTGACCCCAAGACACAACTAACTTCTGCAGTTCTCCAGCTGTGATCCTTGGAGATTTTTTTTTTGAAAAAAAAAAACCTCCAAAAGACATTTGAACCATCTTCTGCACAGTGCATTGAGACAATATAGATACACATCATCTTCCAGATTGATTCATAACACTTTCAGTTGACAGGAATTTCATAATTATTGCCCTGATGGTAGAAATGGGCATTTTCAATGCTTTTACTATATTCTTATAGCCACTTCCCATTTTGCTGCACATCACAGCTATAATTATAATTATAATTAATTATTCCTTGGTCTTACCCACTGTTATGAATGACTAAGGGAATTTGGCTTATGTGTTACCTAATATTTATACCCCTGTGAAACAGGAAGTCATGGTTGGACAGTTTCCTCTTCTTAGTCACCAAACATTACAAAAATGTAAAATATCAATGGAATATACCAATATATTTTTCTCATATGAGAATAAGAGAAAAATAACTATAACAATATTTTTTTTTTTGATAAACCTGTGTTGTGTTTGCAATTGTTTGATATCCATGAGAGCATTTTTGTGCCACTCAGAACAGCTGTCTCATTGTAAGACCTTTATGGTTATACAGTTTTTAAATGTTACACGTTTTTAAATGTGTTTTATGTATTTGAAGGTTTATTGACATAAATAAACAACTGACCTTAGGCTTACATTGTAAGTGTGTAACAAGTCAAGTTTTTAAAAAAAATTTATTTATTTTTTAAATAAAATTATTTTCTCAATACGTGGAAACAGCTTTTATTGCTCTGTGGGTAATAAAGTTGTGATGCTGTATACATGCTCACTCAGGCCAACACCAGCTTCAGCACTTATTACCTGTTTAAACGTGTAATGATGTGCCATGAGGCCACGGACCATGTCAGGCAGGGCAATTGGCACCTTCAATAGCCTATCACAGAAGGCAGTCAGCAGTTGCTGAGAGCGCTGCATCCACTCTTGTCGGCCCGTCAGGTGGGAGAGGCGCAGCAGGTTCATTGCAGAGACAGAGTTTCCACTGGGTTCTGCACCATCCTGATCTGAACAGAAAGACATCACTATGAATAAACACACAGTAACCATGACAAATCCCAAACAGAAACTGGGCTATTTTCACAGTCTGATATAAATGTTCCTGTTTTGGGAAAGTAAGTGTCTTTGCACTGATGCATTATTCAAATTATCTTTTTGACCTTTGCCTATTTATCAGGCTGCACAGGGCTTAAAGTGCCTGATATTGCAGGTGAAGTGTTTGAACAGCCATGAGAATGGTTTTATCTCTTTTGTGTGATTGTGTGTGTGTTGTGTGATCTAACCTCATGCAGACAGATCTATGGATGAGCTGGTGGCACCTTGAACTGAGGTGATGACTGATACATAACACAGCACAGTGCCCAAGTGGATGCTACTATATTATTAACACACTCTCCATTTGAGACACGTTTTTTGTTTACGAATGTACAGTTGGAAAAAATTATAATAAGTAAATGGCAAATGGTCTGCACTTATATAGCACTTTTTTAACCTTAGCAGTTCTACAAAGTGCTTTACACTGTTTCTCATTCACACACACCAATGGTAGCAGAGCTGCCATGCAAGGCGCTAGCTTGACATCGGTATGGATGTAAGGACACGTCGGTATGTGGAGTCATATGGGCCGGGAATCAAACCGTCTACCTTACGATTAGTGAACAACCTGCTATACCACCTGAGCCACAGCTGTCCCACATGAAAAGTATAGTAAGTGTAAAATATGATTAGTTTACTCTAGAAATACTACTATCTGAATATACATAAAAGTGCCAATGAAACTATTTTTTGTTTTGTTTTGTGGTTTTTAGTTTATTTTGTAATATATAGTTTACTTTCAAGGAATAAGTGTCTGGAGCGTGTACCATCAGACAATTTGACTAATTTAGAATAAACTGTAATAAGTGCACTTATATTTTGTATGCTTTTATATTTACTTTTTGTCCAAATAAATCTAGTACATGGATAGTATATAAAAGAGAAAACCTTAAGCATTTGTTTAGTACTTTATTACTTTGAAAATGTATACTATATTTTTGTAAGGAGAATAACTAGTACACATTAACTGTGACCAACATAAAAACCCTCAACCAAGATGTGGCTCATACACAGGAATAAAACAAAACTGTATCTGAGTTACTGTATGTTCCCGGAATGAGAACAGAGGATTCTACATGATTGGGTTTGGACAGTGCATAAAATAGAGACTGGCATTTGCTCAGTGAAGTAATCCATCTTCCAGTGACAGTGTGGTGGAGGAACAATGTCCTGACACACTACTGCTCCACACAGCTCCTAATGGAACTTTACATGCTGGGATCACTACATAATGGCACAGTCACTCAGAAAAGGTGACAAATCCGTCTTACGTCCCCATTAATTTATCAGTGCCAGCAACAAAAGCATCAGACACCCCCTCCCTTCATCCATATCTCGCTGGTGTCAGTGTCATTTTTCACAGTGCCATTAGTCGCAGGCCAAGGCAAGGTGGCATGTCTGTGTGTTAGTGTCAGCATGTTCGTCCAATTCTTGTGACAAAATATGGAACTGAGTCATTCAGGACATCAGACCCAGGCTCTAATATACCCCAGCAATTTTTTTTTTTGTCTAAAAGCAGCTGAAGAAATATACTCATAGCATTTTTATTAAAAAAATAAATAAACAACAAAAAAAAACCTGAGGCACAACATGTACAAGAAATAGGAATTATTTAAATCAATTTAACATGAGAGAAAGATGAAAGCAAGAGAGAGCTCCAAAATAAGAGGTAAGAATGGGGGCATTAGAAAAGGTGGTAGCCGAGTACTGAAGGGTTCTCTGACTTTGCTAGCATGCTATCAGCAGTGGCATGATTGGAGTGCTATGCAGTGGAGTGATGTTGAACACTGAGTGACAGCAGGAGATCTGCATCACCCTGTCCAAATGACTCACTCCCTCATACTCCCACACCCACCCGCAGCAATCAGCCCATGTGAAAGACCACAGCCTATGCACATTACAGACTACACATCATGCAAGATATGTCATCAACAAAAGTCTTATTATATTGCTAACTTATTATGTCTCATATCCCCAAGAAAAATTCAATTAAAAAAAGTAATGTTAACCTAGTAGTCCTACTGTAATATTACAAATAACAAATAGAACAGATAAATTATAAATGCTCATAACAATTCAGCACAGGGCTCCGGAGGGTAAAGCAACTCGTTTTTACTATCATCAACAATCATCTCGGTTTGTTCCACTCCACTCTGTCTCTGTTATGCTGCATGGATGGTGTAATATACATTATATAAGAAGAAGTGTATCTAACCCTGTTTGAGGAACAGCATTATAAGAAAGAGTGTGAATTTTCTCACCCTGTTTGAGGGACAGGAGTATGGTGGGGTCTAAAGGGTCACTGCAAAAGTAGCCATTTCCCTGGGCATCCCAGAAGAGCTGGTCCTGCCTGTTCTGTAGCTTCTCAGCCCATTGAAGCCACTGAACTGTGTGTGTAGCTTCAAACAAATCCAGGAGACCACTCACCACGAAAGCGTAGTCATCCAGGAACCCAGAAATTGGCGAGGCACTGAAGAGAAGGTCAAGGAAAATTTACAAACATGTAGAAGACAAGTTAACAAGAAATTTCTGTCTGCAATTGTAGTTCTAATATCTTTATCTGTTAAGGACAAACATTTACAAATACATTATTCAACAATGTGTTCTGAACAGATACAAATACAGATACAAAGAGGATGTGCACATTTGTAGAAAGCTTCTTATCCACACGACATAACGTAAAAGTTGCATGAGATGGATATTTGTACTTTTATGCAGGTGAGAGTGAGCAGTTAGATATGAAGCTTGTGAAACAAATCTCACTTTCTTTAACATGAACGTGCAGCACTGCGGGATGCATTTACAGCATTTATTCATTCATTCACAAATAAAAATAATAACTGTGTGAGCAAGATCATTTATGAACTTCAGTGATGTAGCTGAGGTTGAAGAACTGAGACAGAATTCACAGGTCATGCTTATGGTATTAGCATTTCTACTTCTGAGTTCTTTTCCAGTGATTTTCAGTGTTTCTGAGGACAAAGTAATAGGGTTTTTAAAAATAATAATAATAATTATATATATATATATATATATATATATATATATATATATATATATATATATATATATATATATATATATATATTTTTTTTTTGAAATTCTGTTCAGGTTTAAATACGAATACAAATACAGATATGAATTTTTGTAACACTAAACTGATAGAGGTACAGGTGGTGACATTGTGTTACATCTCTATATATTACATATAGCAAAGTTGAGGAAAGAGTTTGGTTAGTGTGGACTCTTATGGACTGTCGTGTGTTTTACTTAACAGCATGGTCCTTTACTTAACAGCTCAGTTTCAGAGCCAGTGGTAATAAAGTGTATATTCAGGCTTAAATTGAATAGTTTTATGAAAAAACAATTTGAATTTAAAAGTTCTGAGATCATGAGGTTCTGAGATCAAAAAGATATGATAATGTTTAATATGATTCTTGCCCCAGTCTGACTATTTTGCTTGTTTGTTTCTGTAAAGAAAATGAAAATTCCTTGGAAGAAAGAGAAATGCCTGAATCGTTAAACTTTGTGAAGAAAAAGTAGAGCTTTGCAGCACAAGATCATTCACAGCTTCTTTGTTCTTGTGCATGCTGTTCTCCTGGACCATCTGTGCAGTCGTCTAAATTTCAAGTGTTGATCATTGCATTGGTCCTAATATGCTAAAAGTGTAATGTGATATAAATCTTGCTTTATATTGTTGAAGCAGACTCTAATGTGATGAGCACACATATCAACGCCATACCCGTTACCCATTTTGATATCAGTACAAATGAAAAGATATAAGATTAGCTTTCTTTTACATGGTCACTCATTCAAAGATAACGTTCATTATTACAGCTCCATAATTAAAGGCACCTTAAATGATTGAATAAAATATTTTAAACTGAAACGCAAATGAAGAAACAAAATCGTTCATATTAAGTTGTACTGTATGTGTACTGTCATTCTTAAAAAATATTTGAAATAAAACACAAGCAAATTCTTATCCTTGATAGACTCCAGGAACTTTGTTGATGTCATGTTCCCTGGGGTGTAAACCTGAACTTCAGAAAGCATTACTGACACGACAGTTATAAATCAAATATTCTGACCATACACACCATTGTCATGTTCGGTAAAAAAAAGGAGATTACATACCAGGAAAAGCAGCTGATACTCATGTGTTAGATGATTGATGCTTTTGGGATGTTTTGAAGCTAGGTCAAAATTTTAAGCCAAAACCCGGTTACCTCTACCAGGAGGTTAAGACTCAGCTACAGACGGACCAAGATAATGATTACAAACATACTGAATCAACACAGAAATGGAGACAGGACAGGAAATCAATATTTAACAATATCCATCTCTGTCTCCAGATCTGAATCCTATTAAAACATGTGGTCTAAATTGAAGAGGGCAATCCAACTGATGAATATAAAGGAGTTTGATAAGTTCTGCATGAAGGATGGGTGTATCATTTCTTTACTACCTTGTTAGATCTTGTTAGACAGTTCTTGAGAGGAAGGTTCACCAAACATCAATTGTGGACATGCCAATAATATTGAAACTAGTGTTTTCTAGACTGAAATGCTTATGGAAATCTT
The DNA here is from genome assembly GCF_001660625.3 of Ictalurus punctatus. NCBI lineage: Eukaryota > Metazoa > Chordata > Actinopteri > Siluriformes > Ictaluridae > Ictalurus > Ictalurus punctatus. The sequence continues at coordinate 13,701,007 of NC_030428.2, read as the reverse complement.
TTATGTTTCAAAATAACCATTTTCCCTTTAGGTTTCTTATGACCATCTGTGAAGCCTTCAGTCAGTATTACTAACTACCATTAATATGGAGAGAAGATGCCAAGCAATTTAGATATTCTTTTAAAAATAAAATAAAAAGGAAGAACAGAATTTCTATAAGAAAAATAATCGCAGTCCTGCAAATCTACTGGCAAATCTACCAAAATATTATCTGGCCAGTCTGACTATAGACTAAATTGAATTGAGTCCTTTGTTTTAAAACAAGACACAATTCAACAATTATGTCCAGATACAGTAAGAAAATACACTTCACATTTCTATGAAAAGAAACCTGTAACATTGGTACAAGTTCTTCTTTAGGAGGTTGAACTATACAAGGACATCTACAGGACTTTGATAGTGGTAAGAGCTGTAGAGGTGCACTTGAATCACAAAGCCAGATATCTAATAATATTCCTTGAAGCACTTTGTTGATTTAACTGAATATATCAGGAACCTTTCATCCGCAGTTCTCAAGCATGTCCACAGAGGTGGCACTGTAGCTAGCTGAGTGTGGGAGAAATTATACAGACTGAACTGAAGATAAAACTCTGTTATTAGGAAGTAAAGAGGAGGAGGTCTAGTACTTGGGTTACCTCCATTTGCTTTGTCACATACAAGTTATATTTAAACAACTTAGATTTATTTTACATCGATGAACAACGATGTATGAAAATCCTTTGCATCCAGTAATGAAATTCAAAATTCCATTAAATTGTAATCTACAAAAAAGTAAACAAAATAAATTTATATGCGAGGTTAGTCTCACTGCACAGTGAAGGAGAATATGCCTCAGGTTCTCTCTGTTCACAGGCAGGGCTCTGTGACCAACAGAAACCATGGTTTTTCTTGTAGTGTTTCTGTAGCTTACTCAAAGTGGATGTTGTTCCTTAACTGCAAAAAATTACACAAAGCCTTTCCAGTCAAGCTTTAACTAAGCATTTTATGCCATGATTGTCCATTCTTTTCTGCCTCTGGTGATGTAACTTCCTCAAAACACAAAAATTCTGTCTCTCCTATGGAAACTATAACCAATTATTCAAAGTCAATATACATACAGTACATGATTTTATATAATGTCTGAGGTAAGGTACATAAATGCAAATAAATATCATGGAGCATGTGGTAAATTCCTATTGATGCAATAACATGCTAAATAAAAGGAACAGATACAGTATGTCAAGAACGACTTACAACTTCCCATCACTGTATCTGATCCAAACATTACAGCCTATTATTACTGTCATAAATTGGACACTAATTTCATTCCACCCATACTATCAAGAAAAACTGCCTCCTGCCTATCAAATAATCACCTATTTGACTCTGGAGAATGGACTTTGATTTGCCACGTAAAATATTCACAAGGATGAGCAGAGAAGGGAAACGATTCCTTGCAAGGAAGAAATTAAGTGGAGCAGCTACACAATCAAAAAATGTGCTCCAGTGTCTCCTCTCATGTAATTTAATCACCTGCCTCTGCTTTCAGATTCAGAGAAGGAAAGTCTTCCAGCAGCAGAACAGGCCAAATTAAGAGCAGCTTGACATGCTGAGTTTCAGCTTCTGGACTCTAGAAACAAAGAGCAGTGTGTGTAGTGGCTCCTGAGAGCACAACAGCATGTTGATTGTTTCAACTGGATTTAAACTCTAAAGATACTTTTGATTTCTGTGATGCAATGACAATGAAAATCCGTAATGTACAAAAAAAAATTAAATACACAAGTGTTTTGTACATTAAGGGCCGTAGAGAGTTATATCAAAGATAATACAGCAGATATGAAGGGAACGTTCTCCGCGTCCAGACTTACGCAGGTACTTAACTTGATTTTCTGGGTTGCCCGTTTAGATTATTAAAATTACTTGCTTCCCTCTGAGATTGCCATGCATTTTTTTTTTTTAAAGTAGAACTCCTTCTGCGGAAGATTTCAATGGGATCCATTTAAAAGAAGCACTTGCCTTTTATTTTAATTCCAAACAAATCAAGCAATAGAAAATGCAGCGTAATAAAGCAGACCTCTGTTCATGGCTGTCAGTTTCAGCACAATGTCACATAAAAGCAGGAGACAATTTTTTAAACTGTTTTGACTTTTGAGAGACAATAAGTAGTCCAAATTCTACAGCATCCTGACACATTGAAAATATATTAAAGTTCATTGTCATGAGCAGTCCTAGTCCTGATAAATACATTCCTTTTCTATATCTACACATTTATCTCAATTTAGTGATATGGCATTCATCCACATGATTTGACTGCTGGTCTGTAATAGACCCAAAAAAGAGACTAAGATAAATTATTTTGTATGTAGATAAATGAATTTTTCATATCATGAACTAGATGAGTTCACCTCTGAGATCTCTAGTAAACACACAGACAGCACCAGTGAGACATTTATAGGAAACTTTTTGACTACTTTTGGACAATTTATATGATTATTTAGTTCATATTTCATAATATGAAGTATATATATTTAATATTACCCTCAAGTGGTACTCTGGCACTCTTGGCCAGTGTTAATACTGCATATGGGGGGGGACTCTTAAATTTAATGTCGGAATAGCAAATAACTTGGTCTCTGTTTTGGACAAACAGGCACAACTGCCTGAGTAGCTCCCATAATAAATAATAAATAATAATTAATCATTCTGAAGCCTGGCAAATCTGCTATTATCTCCTCACTACATGCACTTCATTCTGTATACCAATTTTGGAAAAGGCAAAATATAAACCACACATGGAATGGTAAATCAATGGTGTTCAAGTCTACACTCACTCACCACTTTATTAGGAACACCTGTACATCTGCACATTCATGCTATTATCTAATCAGCCAATCATGTATTAGCAACACAGTGCATAAAACCATGTAGATAGAGGTCAAGAGCTTCAGTTAATGTTTACATCAGACATGAGAATGGGGAAAAATGTGATCTCTGTGACTTTAATCATGGCATGGTTGTTGGTGCCAATTGGGCTGGTTTAAGTATTTCAAAAACTGCTGATAATTGGGTTCCACTCCTGTTAGCCTAGAACAAGAATTTGTGGGTGGACAGCTGAAGACTGTCAAAAGATCAGGTCTTTTTTTATTAATCTTCAGCTGTCCAGTTTGGGTGAGCCAGTGCCCATGATAGCCTCGAATTCCTGTTCTTGGCTCACAGGAGTGGAACCTGATGTGGTCTTCTGCTGTAGCTCATCCACCTCAAGTTTCAATGTTGTGTGCATGATGAGATGCTTTTCTGCTCACCACGGTTGTAAAGCGTGATTATATGAGTTACTATATCCTTCCTGGCAGCTCGAACCAATCTGGCCATTTTCCTCTGACCTCTCTTAACCAACAAGACATTTCCACCCACACAACTGTCGCCCACTCAATGTTTTTCTGTGCAAACTCTAGAGACTGTTGTGTGTGAAGATCCCAGGAGATCAGCAATTTCTGAGATACTCAAACCAGCCCATCTGGTACCAACAACCATGCCACAGTCAAAATCACCAAGTTCACACTTGTTCTTCATTCTGATGTTTGATGTGAACATTAACTGAAGACCTTTGCCTGTATTTGCATTATTTATTCTTTTTTTTTTTTTTTTTTTTTTGCATTGTGCTGCTGCTACATGATTGGTTGATTCAATAACTGCATGAATGTGCAGGTATACAGATGTTCCTAATTAAGTGGATGGTGGGTGTATATATTTACAATCCAATATGCTTAATTGCTATCAGGCAGTATTTTTATGAGCAATTTATTTATAACCTGGAATTACAAATTACATGTAGTCATATTTGCAACATTTGCTACTTGTTTGCATATAACCTTGTTTGGGGCTTCCTTGATGTATACCCTTAAACTAAGCACATCATTTTTTAAAAAAAACAACACACAATTTAAATGCATTAGAGACACAATATCTTCTTACTTTCATGCATTTTTGTACTATTGCCAAGTGTCTATGAAACACATGGACCTTTTTACTCTGAAAATCATGCTTATATATTTGAATAGGGTGCAGAAGAGAGTGCCTCTTCGCCTCTCCAGCTCTGCTTATATTCACTGAGAATGCCCATTATTCTTGAATGTTCATAAACAGACACCCAGTGTCCATAAAAATCAATTTGTTTACTTGAATAAGCTCCAAAATATGGCTGGCTCAAAATACCAGAATATGAAAAAGAAATATTCACCATTGAGAGCAGCAAGATGTTTCCGAGTAGTACATTTATACTACTGTGTAGTAACAGTAATCAGTTTAATCTTCAGACTCAGGGTGTAAATTAGTTAGCTTATAGCATGCTCAGCCAAGACATCTTTGAAATCAGTGCTATTTGTTGCTATTCCAAACAATAACAAAAATATGCTGATTCATTATTTATTGGCATGAAACCCTGAGAAAAACTGAATGATTACAATCGCACTGCCCCTTGTTCTCCTTGACTGTCCTGAGATAAAAGCAGGACACGAGTGTAAAGAGCTGGGAGAGTAGATGAAAAATGAATTTCAACTACAGGTTATGAAGTGTTTTGTGTTTGGGGAAGAAATGAAGGGATGTACTTAGTATACTAGCATACTACATAGTATGTCAAAACAGTATTGTTACTTCAGATAGTGGAGTACTATTTAGTAGGCACATGTTTCTCAAGGGAGTTCTAAGCTGATTGTAAGCAAGGCCTATTGCAGCAGTGTGTTAAATATATGTTTCTTGTAAAATATATTTTATTTCACATTTCCCCACTGTTTCCCCAAGTATTCCTACTCTAAAATGACCAAAATGCCAGGCTACAGGAAAATACAGTAATTTTATAATATAAATAAAATGTATTGTCAGTTGTATACCAAGACGTAGAGTTTAAACAAAACTGTGCATAATACAACCCCAATTCTGAAAGAGTTGTAAAATGTTAATAAAAACAAAGAGGAGTGATTTGTCAATGTACTTTGACTTGTATTTAAACAGAAAATGAATAAAGATAAGGTATTTGATGTTTTACCTAATCAACTGCATAGTTGTTTTTAAGGTAAACATTTATTTTGAAACTGATGCATGCAACACTTTCCAAAAAAGTTGGGACAGGGGCAATTTAGGACTAATAGTGATGTGACAAGTTGAAATAAGAAGGTGAGGAAATAATCTAATCATAGTATATAAGGAGCCTCCAAAAAAGGCCTAGTCCTTCAAGAGCAAGGATGGGTCGCTAATCTGCCACCAGATTTGTCAGCGAATAATCCAACACTTTGCGAACAACATTCCCCAGAGACAAATCGGTAGGATTTTGGGCATTTCAGCTTGGACACTGCACAATAAAATTAAAAGATTCAAGGAATCCGGTCAAATCTCGGTGTGTAAAGGGCAAGACTGAAAACTGAATGCGCGTGATCTCGGATCCCTCAGATGCCACGGTCTTAAAAACTGTCATGTGTCTGTAATGGATATCCTCACTTGGGCTCGGGAATACTTTGGTAAATCTTTGTCAGTCAACACCATTCGCCGCTGCATCCACAGATGCAAGTTAAGGCTTTACTATGCAAAGCAGAAGCTATACATCAACACTGTCAAGAAGCACCGCCGAATTCTCTGGGCTCGGTCTCATCTGAGATGGATGGTAGCACAGTGGAATCGTGTTTTGTGGTCCAATAAGTGAACATTTCAAATAGTTTTTGGAAAAACAGCCGTCATGTTCTCCGGACCAAAGAGGAGAAGGACCATCCAAGCTGTTATCAGCATCAGGTCCAGCATCTGTCATGGTATGGGGGTGTGTCAATGTCCACGGCATGGGCAACTTACACATCTGTGAGGGTACAATTAATGCAGAAAAATATGTACACATTTTGGAGAAACATATGCTGCCATCCAGAGCAGGACAATGCCAAACCACATTCTACCCAGATTACAAACACCTGGTTGAATAACAGACTGTGCGGGTGCTAGGAAGGCCTGCCTGCAGTCCTGACCTGTCTCCGATTGAGAATACATTATTGTTATATAATATATAATATTATGAAGCACAAAATAAGGCAACGAAGGCATTGTACAGTTGCATACGTATGGGGGAAAATTCCGCTTTCTAAACTTAACCAACTGGTGTCTTCAGCACCCAAACACTTAATAAGTGTTATTAAAAGAAAAGGTGATGTTACACAGTGTTAAACATTCGACTGTCCCAACTTTTTTAGAGTGTGTTGCAGTCATCAGATTTGAAATGAGTGTATATTTTCAAAAATAAACTAAATTCAGAAAGTAAAAACATCAAATAATGTGTTAATAATGTGTTTTCAATATAGTACAGTGTGAACTGAATTTTCAAATGACTCTTTGTTTGTTTTTTTGTATTTTCCATACTGTCCCATCTTTTTCAGAAATGGGGTTGTACATAGTTCACAGATCTCATTCCAAGATAATATTATGCCTTGTGTTAAGAAACCTCTTTTTTTAAAAAAAAAATTATTCTGTGAGCAGCATCATTATTATGTATATTAAATGTATCTTGATATTCAATACGTGAGGAAGCACGAGAAATCGTTCAAATTGAATTGACCAGTGTTGTCCATCATCTGATAACATTACTGAGCCCTGGTCTGGGACAAATGGCAAATTAAATAGATATAAATGTTATTTGTGTGTGCTCCTATGAAACTATTCAAAATCAGTGCTCTTACATAACCCTTTGAGGAGCATTAAGCTGAAGGCACAGAAAAACAAGGGAGAAATACTGAAAATAAAGTCAAGGCCCATGTGCATTTGTTTTCTACAAAATCTGGGTTATTTCTACCTCTACTAAGGCAATTATGAGTAGTGAGTGTAATTGGAAACAGTATGGAATGTGTGCTAGTTTTCTTGTATAAATGAAAACACATTTGGTGTGCTACAACCTGCACTCACTACATACTACCATAACAGATCAATACAAAAACGGTTCCTTTATAATGAGCATTAAACAGTTGGAGAAATGTCTGCTGTGATACACGTTCACAAACTGAATATAAATGAAACCATTTTTGCAAAAGTCATCCAATTGTGTAAAAGAACACAGCAGTCACATGCCTGTTTGCATCTACTTATTTCTGTAAGTGTGTAATCTAGTCTTGAGGGAGACTGAAGGAATGTTCCTTACGTTTGCTCGACCTCCATGTTGTCGCCTCGGTAACACGAGTGCAGCATGTGCTGTCCCTCTTCATCCCACAGGTGCTTTCGGAGAAACTGTGCAGTCTGTTCTGCTCTCTGAAGCAGAGTCTGGTCTCCTAATACTGCCCCCACTCGGGCAAATCCTGACAGCATCAGCCCTATTAAAATATGTAAAGCTAAATGATCCATTCTGCATATAGAGCCATATTCAGAGTTAAGCTCACACAGTGAGGGTTTATTACAGACATTTCACACTCCAATATTCAGACCTTACTTGTAACTACTTAGACTTAAGTGATTCTGAACTTAAACTTTTTATTGTATGTTTGGAAGGCCAGTCAATGCTCTATAAAAACCCACAAAAAGGTTTTAAGAGCATCTTAATCTAAGATGTTGTTTGTCCCAAAAATGTATTTATTTATTTATTTACGGATAAAAAATTGTTGAAATAAAATGAGCCATAATTGTATCAAATGTGTGCTGGGTCAGCTGGGTCCTACTTACTAAAAAAAAATCACTGCCATTATTTTATTATTCCACAACTCAGAATAGCTAATTAAGAGTGTGACAAAATAGCTTACAACCCACACATTACGATTTTCACCTTGACTGATTATCTTGCGGCTTCACAAGAGTAAGTGCTGGGGCACAATAAATAAATAAATAAATAAATTAGAATAATAAGATATGCCAGATCAAGTGCTATTTTATAGTGATTAATGTGATAATTACATCAAGGACTTTTTATGCAGCAATATACAGGCAATTTACCAGACACCAATTAAATTAATTTTATTTTATTAAGATTTATTCATTTTAATGTTTGCTATCTTCTCATTCATATATCACCATATTACACTTTTATTTCTAATTGTCCCTTGTTTTTATGTTATATCATATCACATTTGATAGCAAAGAAAAACAATATTTCCTTCTACAGTCCTCATTTTCTCTCCCTGATTTTTTTCAGGCTTAAAGGCAATGTCTAGATGCTAATGAAAAATCCCAGCTCGGACACTCAAGGAAAATTTGCCAACTTCAGATGCCTGAACTGAACTGCAGGCATATTTTTAATATTTTCAGAAAATCAGCTCCTGTTTAGCCCATCTCTGAACACTCTTAAATTCCCCCCCACATTAATCCTGATGTAAATTTTTAACTTTGTGACTCATAGAAGCTGATAAATAGCTCATCTGTAAATACCTTTGCATGCCTTTGCCTCATCTATAAATAAGCTTATTAAAATTTCTCTAGACCAATAATTGTAAAGACAAGGCTCAAAGAATTATCCCCAATGCTGAGGGACGCTTGATCTCTCACTGAAGCAACACTGGCACCAAAAACACAGAATCACTAACAATATACCCATCAGATCTTCATTTACTCACAGAAGTGGTTAAGAAGCCCTGGCATCATTGATTATTAAGTTCCTTTGGAGGTACAGATACAGTGATGGACAGTATTGTACCAAGGACTGCTGTCCTTGTTGATGTCTTATATTTCTTCAGTTAAAAAAAATCACTTCATTAATCACTATGGGAGCTGAAATCACACGCAGAGCTCTGAAAGGACCAGGATCCCCTGTAAAGGTTTGGATAGCCTTTCATTAACTCAGCATCTACACAGAACAGAATGTGCTGTAAAAAAAAATGTGGCACCGCATTAATCAATCTCAAGAAAATATACATAGTTGTGGTGACGTTAGGAAACATAATGGTGGAATCTTCCATTTAAAAAACATGACCAGTAACGTAAACAGGTTAGATTTCTGTTTTATTCATGCATCTGAGTCACTGTAAGTGAATATGGATAATTCTTTACAGCAATAGATATCACAATCAAACTTCAATAGCTAATTGCTGATATTCTTACAAGTATATTTTTTGGATCTTTTTCAAAAATGTACATTTATTTATGCAAATATGGCTTTATCTAATTAAATTTGCATACTTAATAAAACTAGAGTCTATTATTTGAATTTAAATGTGTGTTAGAATTAAAACGTGTATTTCACAGTGACAATAATTTCTCTTGGTATGTGATGTAAATCCAATGGTAATCAACATTTCTGATAATTAGTCATTTTTACTCATCTTTGACGATAAAAATCGTAAAAGTAATGAATATGTATGTATATATATATATATATATATATATATATATATCTATATATATATATATATATATATATATATATATATATATATGTATATATATGTGTGTGTGTGTGTATATATTCATTAATGAAGGTTACCTAGAATTATTTAGATTTCTGGGTCTGAATATAGGGGGGTAAAGATTTTGAGGAATATTTTTTTTAAAAATACAATGTGACTTCATATGTTCCCACTCTAGTAAATATGGTTTATAGGGTTTATAAGGGAAACTGAAATATATATCATGTATATTATGAAACAAGCTTTTCAGGCATGTATTACATGATGTGATTGCACCAAGTGGACGGTGCTTAAAGCCTTCTCTGAAGTTTTTAAGTTTTAGAATATGTGGTGGTTGCAAGTAGATGAAAACAATGAAATGAACACTTTTGATATTTTTTTTATATGTTTTTAAAAATCTGCAAAAATCTGAAAAAGGATTGAGATTACTAAAGTTGCTATACCTGAAGTGTCATGCCTTTACTAAATCTGGTTACCTTGATTAATCACAGCATAAGCCTCAGTAAATAGACTAAAATAGAAAATACTTAAGGAGCATATGGATCATACCATTCCATGAGGCCAACATCTTAGTGTCCAGGTGAGGTGGAGGCCGTGATCCGCGCACATCGGCCAGTTTGGCTCTGGCACTGGCCAGCACTTCAGTCAGCTTGTTCACACTCAGGCCAAAGTGCGCAGCAGTGAGCTCCACTGAATAACGCACGATCAGCACATTCTGACCCTGCAGCTCTCCATGTGGATCCTACAGGTACACAAAACCAAAAGACAAAAGTCCATATGATGCAGGCATATTACAAACTAGTAAACAAACCTGGAATATAACAATACAAACAAATATTAAGATTTTTTACAAACTGGCTCCCAAGTGGCACAACAGCAAAGCATTCCCCCTATTGTCAGGAGACTGCGAGTTTTAATCCCAAAGACGCCATAGACATCCATGGCCAGGAGCCAAGGAAGCAAAATCGACCATGCTCTCTGGTTGGGAAGATTGGAGTACTTTCTCTCTCCTGTCAATCACCGTGACACTAGACAACCGTGGGCGTTTATGCTTACCTTACTCTGCCCTGTGATGCAGCATGAGCAGCAGTTTAAAAAGATGTGGTTGGCTGTTTTCATGTGTCTTGGAGGGAGCACATTTTAGCCTTCACTCTCCCTGTTTGGTAGCTGTTTGAGGAGTGATTTTTAAAAATACTTTGACTTGTATTTAAACAAAAAATGTATAAAGACAAGGTATTTGATGTTTTACCTAATCAACTGCATAGGTTTTTGAAGACAAATGTTTATTTGGCCAAAGTGGGGTTGTAGAATGATCTAATTTATGAATGAGTCTAATGATGATTTTAGGGAAAAACATCCATCCATCCATTTTCTGTAACGCTTATCCTACACAGGGTCCCATGTAGCCTGTCCCAAGGGACTCGGGGCACGAGGCAGGAGGACACCCTGGACGAGGGTGCCAACCAATTGCGCGGCACAGTCGCGCACATGTTCACACACTACAGACAATTTAGAGATGCCAATCAGCCTACACCGCATGTCTTTGGACTGGGGGAGGAAACCAGAGTACCTAGAGGAAACCCCTGAAGCACAGGGAGAACATGCAACCTCCGCGCACACAGGGCAGAGGCGGGATTCGACCCCCCAACCCTTGAGGTGTGAGACAAACGTGCCCCCAGGGGGAGGAAAAAATCTAAATACACAGACAAGTAGACATATTCATAGGAAAGACTATATGAAAAGTATAGTTTGATGTAAGGAGGTACTGAATATGACATTTCCAAATAATTAACTAAAAAAACAAATTAATAAAATCTTTCTGCAAAATGATAACACATTTTGGAATTTTAACACAAACATTTATCAATAAATTAATAACCATGTGACTTTCTCTATACTGGTCCCATGTCAATAACCCATAACAGAGGTACTGAGATCCAATACTGTATATTGCACAGAAATCTGGGACTGGTAAAGAGTCACAGATTTCCTTGCTCTGTTCGAGGACCTCATCAATGTTGCATGTTTTCCAACATCAACTAGACATTTCACCCACAGTGATGAGTGATTTATGAGTATGTATGACTGTATGACTAATTAACTTAAACAGCTATTAATAATACCTCTGTCTCTGTAGTTGTGCCTGGTCACATGATTTTAAAATGATAATGCAATTAATGAACAGGCTGAATTGATGATTTAAAAATCGCTCATATAAACTTTTAAGAGATAAATCTTTTACATTTAGGATTATAGTATGTCTCTATAACTGAGTCCCCTGCACTATATAAACTCTTATGAGTAATATATATTTGTCTTGTGCTCATGTATTTATTTCAATGCATTTTATTTTCCTTTCTGTATCTAGGTTGATTTTTTTTTCTCACCACACATCATGCTGCAGAACTTTTTATAAATAAATTCTAAATCAACTTGACCTGCTCTGGCTGTACGTTGCCTTGGTCTTTAACACCGTAATGATGCATGAAGATGTCAGCTTGTGTTGCACCCCCAGTGGCCTCCACCACCGTGTTTGAGAGCAGCTCCCTGATCTCCGCAGCTGTCCACACACAGAACGCTCCCTCTCTCTTCTCGGTGGACTCAGCCGTGGGCAAAGAGTCTGCATCCTCAGCGCTGTAGAAGCCACCAGACTGCAGGGGGCAGCACAGTGTTGTAAAAGAAATTCAAGTTCTTTATTACATAATTCATGTTTAAAATACACGATTACCTATGTTAACACAAAAATATAAATTCATCTATATTATTCTTTCCAGAATAAATAACTATGGCAACATACATGTGGATTAATTATAGATCAATTATGCAGAGAGCTCTAGACAGTCCCAGGATGCCTTATTAATATAATCCTGAGAGACTGAGGTTCACAGTCAGTACGAGAAAAGGTTCTGCTGACCCTTGTGATGTAACCTTGTCTTTTTAGTGTCAATGCATGGAATCTGATCTATGCTACTAGAGCTCATGTAGAAATAATACACATTAGGGTGAGGAATTCTTCATAATAGAAATATACTGTATAAAACTAATTCAAAGGATTTTAATTGTCTTTCATTCACTGACAGTGGACCATTTATTATTACAAGTGCATGACCTCAAAATGTGTGAAGATTTTCCCCCATCTGCTTACTGTAACTCAGCAAGGCAATGGCAAGTAAGAACTAATAAGAAGAATGATGCCGCACCTGGTGGCTAAGATCTCTGGAGACGTAGTGCAACACATCGCGGGACATATCTGCGAATAAGCGCTCACCGGACACCTGTTTTAAAAAGCAGCAACAGTACCATCTGAATGCTGAGCTAAGTCAAAGGAGTTCCAAACTTTACAAAATCACTGGATCATCCATGAAAATAAATCTGCATTAACAAACAAACCCAAGATGATTAACTTAAAAGGTTATAACAAACATACATAGCATGATAAGAAAGGAATAAAACATAGTGGGATGTGCTGTTATAGGACAATAATCAACAACGAGGTTGCATGATGAAGTTGATTTTCCTATAACACATTTGGATTTTCTTAGATCACAACAACTTCCCAATGCTAACAACTGTTTATTTATTAAAGGAACAACTTCATGCTTTTTAACTATTTATAGGTACTTTTATTATTTTATTATTTATTTTTATTTTATTTAAAAATTTGTAGAAGTTCAAATTTATTTATTATTTTATTATTGTATTATTTTATTGTTGTAGAAGTTCCTTTTATCAATTGTTGTAACATCTTTATACCACAGTGCTGCTGAATTCTTGAATCAGAATGTGAATATTAATTTCCTGAAATAGCATGGCTCTGAGTGTAGTTCTGGCTGTAACATAAAAGATGCGCTCATTCTAAACATGTTATTGTTCCTATAGTAACAGCTCATTCACAGGACTTGTATGGTAGGCACTACACATAATCTAAAGCTAATAATAAACATGTTATTTAACAAAGAAAAACATGTAATAATTGAATGGTGAAGTCTCAGGTGTCAGCCCGTTGTAACAGTCAGTAAGTTTTCTGCCACAGAAGAGTCTTCAGGACAGAGGACTTTGCATTTTCCAGTTTCTCTGTAATATGAAAAGCTGCCTTTTTTGTTTTGCTTTGTTTTTTAAACTTCAACAAAGTAAAAAAGGAGAGGCTGGTGAGGGAATGACTGTTTACTGCTGCTATGATGTAAGTGATCACAGGAACCAACTTGCCTTGCAGACGTTCCACTAGTACGACAGGTCATTCATTAATAAATTAAAAATGCAAAATGGCAAAATGCTGTGGCAAAAGAGGAATAAAACACTTCTGGCCGTATTGTTATAGGAATATAATCCACTTCGCTTTGCATCAGGCAGTATTACAACTCCCCTTTGTGGATAATTTTCTTATAATAGCACACTTTAACCCTTCATGGTTTTTTTTCCTTATATAAACAGCCACTTCCAAACCATCCTCTTTTTTCTCTTTCTTGAAATTAGTAAGAGAAAAATAAAAAACAGTTTCTTATGATACCAAAACCAAATTTATGCTACTGCCATTGCTTCTGACAGTTACAAAACTGGAGCCTTTTTCCAAAAAATGCTAAACAAACAACTCCTCACAGGAGTGTTTCAACAATCACTCAATACACCAATCACAAATATCAACAATTACATGGTTTTCAAAACATTTTATGTGGAGTTTCTGGTAAACAGGTCCCTATGAAAGCTGTTACATAAAATGACGTATGTAGTTATTCAATAGAAACTATAACATTCTGTATTAGAACAAACACATTAATATAACGCTTGCAACCATCACTACTGTCAGAGCTGCTGTTACAGAAATGAACAGTGCTATGGTATAAAGAACAATTACATTGGTATTATATGGTACTAATCAATTACATTGATAGAATGGAAAACAGACTTAATGAATGAATGAATGAATGAATTCAATTCATTCATTCATTCATGTTCGTCATAAACACATACACATGCACAGACCCACCTGATATGCAGTGATGTAGGCCACTGCCAGCTGGGCCTGATCATACAGCATCTTCTCAAAGTGGGGCACATGCCAAGACGAGTCCGTAGAGTATCTGTGAAAACCCTGAGACAGACAGAAGAAAGGAAGGAAGACAGATCACAGGGCTTGATGCAGTTTTACGTTCTAGTTTTTTGCGCATTCATCACCGCAGGTTTGACAAAGCCTGTAAATTACCTGAGCCACGTGGTCATAAATTCCCCCTAAAGCCATCATTCGGAGGCTGTGGAGAGTCATCTGCAGTGCCTCTGCTCCCTCCGAGGAGGCACGATTTACAGACCAGTATGACATCAGGAACATTAGGTTCACTGGAACGCAGAAACAGTGCCACTGTGTATGTAATTGCAATCAGGATATCCATTAAAAACGCCACAGCCGGATTCACTTGGTGAAAACCCACTATATCTACATACCAAAACCATGTTAATCGACAGCAGCTCTTGGGGTTTGTATCTATTCACTTATGGATCTGAACAGCATCTGTTTACCTGGCGTGGGGAACTTGGGTGCATCATTGAATCCTCCATACTCCTCCTCATATGAGTGAGCCAGCTGTTGGAAACATCTGTGAGCCACATCTAGAGCTGAGGGTAGAGTTTCTTCTGCATGAGCAGAAATGGCTGTGGCCTTCTGCAGAGCATCCATCACCCGTTCCCCACTGGACTCAAGCACTTCTCTGTTTTCCTGCCACTGAAACAGGTACAAGCATAAATTTGGATGTCCACCGCAGATGCCTAACATCTATCTTCTCTTTGTTATGTTTACTTAAATCTGTAAATCTGACATGGTGCTACATGATTATTCTGCTGCTACTTGTGGTGTGTGCATAGTAAAATAATCAGTCATTTGCAGTTATTTCCTCAGCTTCGCACACTTATGTGTACTCGTCAACTCAGTGCTGCTTCTGCTGTGCTCACTGTGCAATTTACAGTATGCTGGACTATGCTTTTATGATTAAATATACACTATATATATATAACTGCAGAATAAATAACAGAGCACCACATAGTTATTTATAATTTTTTGTTTTTCTGAATCAGTGTAGTTTTGTTCAAGTCCTATGCCTATGTGATTTGGTCTGTGTGTGGTTATTTGCCCTGTATTGTCTTCATGTACTGTATATTTGTATATGGAAAGGATGCTAAATAATACTGTATACTACTCCTGACCTAACATTAGCTAACCGTTAAGCATGAAAAACAGACAGCTATGACTTGTCACTAAATGCAGCATACTACAGTAAGTGTGCAGTACACAATGGTCAATTTAATCTGTACCTGCTCCATAATACGCATAAGCACGGTTTTAAATCCAGGTCTCCTCCCCAGGTCTTTTGGAGGGAAGTATGTGCCCCCAATAAATGGTCTCAGATCTGGAGTAAGCCAAACACTCATTGGCCAGCCACCGCCTTGACTAGTCGCCTAATGAGGAAGAGAGGAAAAATTGGCACTTGACATCTCTGAAGTATATTTCACTTACACATAATACCAAGGGAATAAAAGGAATAAAACATTATAGGGCATGCTGTTATAGGAAAGTAATCAATAATGTGTGGTGTGATGCAGCCTGTTACCACCCTGAATTGATTATTTTCCTTTAAAAGCATGTCCTGAAGTGTTTAATTCTTCATAATGTTATTGTTAAATGTTAAAACACATACATTGTTTGATAAAACACATACATTTGCCAACAATTACATATTTTATTTCATTAACTAAACAATAATGTCACTTTTTAACCATTTATAAGTAATGTTATGAAATATCTATTATCCCATTGTCACTGTTGTTACAACATTTATGAACAGTTGTTCCCTCATCAGCCTCTTTTCTCTCTCTTGAAGTTAATAAAACAACAACAACAAAAATGCAGCTTCTCATGTTACAGACAAACTGAAAAGCAAAACCTACTGATTGCTACAAAATACTGACAGAATACTTCATCATATCAACAACAATACATATTTTTGTGAAACATATTTTTGTTTAAAAATATTTTTTTTAAACATTGATTATTGGTTTTAGATTAAGCTATAGAAATAATAACATTAGAAGAAGTGCATGAATATAAACCTGTGATTTGAACAGCAGTACTGTCTGAGGTGTGCTATTGTAATTAATCAACACCTTCTGACCAATTACAAATGGGAATTCAACAGTGCTGTGGTATAACGCCAAAAAAAAAAAAAAAAATTTAACCTCATTATACTTTCTTTCACTAGTTTTCTGGTGAGGTGGAGTAAACAAAATCAATATTGGGTTCAGAAAAATATTAAAGATGTCAAAGAATAGGTTACTTCAAAATATTACATTTAACATTCAATCAGTTTCTCATATTACACTGAGGGTAACACTTAGGTTTGTCATGCATATTACAAAGCATATTGTGGCTTTATTTGTTAGAATATCAGTATCATACTGCCC
Organism: Ictalurus punctatus; assembly: GCF_001660625.3. NCBI lineage: Eukaryota > Metazoa > Chordata > Actinopteri > Siluriformes > Ictaluridae > Ictalurus > Ictalurus punctatus. The sequence goes on along the minus strand of NC_030428.2, from coordinate 13,684,232 downwards.
AGTACTACTACACTGTAAATTAGAACAGATTATTTCCAGAGTTAACCAAACCTGTACAAATGTCATGTAGACTTTGTCCACATCAGGTCTCTCCTCTCTGTCAACCTTTATACAAACAAAATTGTCACTGAGGATCTTGCCAATCTCCTCATCCTCAAATGACTCTCTCTCCATGACGTGGCACCAGTGACAAGTCGAGTAGCCCACTGTGACAACAAAAATACCCTGAATGTGAAAATGGACAAGATTACAGAAATGGTACACTACAGGGTGTCCCAACAGTCTCCACACATAGGGGAAATGAAAAAAATGTCATACTTATATATATATACCAAAACCACTACTGTGGTCATCACTATCCACTTGCAATAGGACCAGCTGGGTGGCAAAGACAGTGCTAGCAGTACCTGAAAAGTAATTGGAATCAAAAAATAACTACTGACCATACCAAAAGAGTTGAAAAGGAAAGTTTTGAGTGAGGAAAAGAAGGTTTCAATTCTGGCTTCACTGGCAGAGGGATACAGTCAGTGTTGAGTTGTTCCATCCTTAAAATTTCAAAGATGGCGGTTCATAAGCACAAGGTCAAGCAGTAGGCATTGGAGACAACAAAGCTACAGACTGGCAGAGAATCAAAACAACTCTCCACTGACTGGGGTGACCACGAACTCATTCGAATGCCACTCAACAACCGTAGGATGGCATCAAGTGACCTACAAAAAGAATGGCAAACGCCAGCTGGGGTAAAGTGCACGGCGAGGACAGTTCGAAACAGGCTCCTAGGAGCAGGGTTGAAATCGTGCAAAGCCAGAAAAAAAACCTTCATCAATGAGAAGCAAAGAAAAGCCAGGCTGAGGTTTGCAAAAGACCATAAGGATTGGACCGGAGAGGACTGGAGTAAGGTCAGCTTCTCTGTTAAGTCCAATTTTCAGCTTTGCCCAACACCTCGTCAAAGGGTGTGGTTAGACAGAGACCTGGAGAGGCCTAAAAGCCACAGTGTCTCGCACCCACTGTGACATTTGGTGGAGGATTGGTGATGATTTGTGGGTGCTTCAGCAAGGCTGGAAACAGGCAGATTTGTCTTTGTGAAAGACGCATTAATCAAGCCATGTACAAGGATGTCCCGGAAGAAAGCTTGCTTCCCCCTGCCCTGACAATGTTCCCCAACTCTGAAGATTGGATTTTCCAGCAGGACAATGCTAAATGCCACACAGCCAGGTCTATCAAGGTGTGGATGGAGGACCACCAGATCAAGACCTTGTCATGGCCAGCCCAATCTCCAGACCTGAACTCCACTGAAAACCTCTGGAATGTCATCAAGAGGAAGACGGATGGTCACAAGCCATCAAACAAAGCCTATGGAGTGGCATAAAGTTACCCAACATCAATGTGAAAGTCTGGTGGAGAGAATGCCAAGACACATGAAAACTGTGATTGAAAATCAGGGTTATTTCACCAAATATTGATTTCCAAACTCTTCCTAAGTTAAAACATTACTACTGTGTTGTTTACAAATGAATATGAATTTATTTTCTTTGCATTATTTGATGTCTGACAACACTGCATCTGTTTTTGCTATTTTGATTAGTAGTAATTTTCTGCAAATAAATGCTCTAAATGACAATATTTTAATTTGGAATTTGGGAGAAATTGTGTCAGAGGTCTATACAATAAAACAAAAATTTTCATTTTACCTGAAAACATACCTATAAATAACCTGAGAAACTGATCATTTTGAAGTGGTCTCAATTTTTTCCATATACATATATAGATGTAACTAATATTGATAAGTATGAGCAAAGAAGGCTGTGAAAAATTGTCTTTATTGCTTATCATTTTGATCTTTTGTTAAAAAAATACACATTTTCTCCATGGCTGGATCAGAAAGCTTTAACCAGACTTTAACAGGAAACATGGCAAGCACGTCACGCACACCACTGTTACCAAACTTAGTAACAAATTCAAAAAGACTGGAAGTGTTGCGGACAAACCAAGAAGTTAACGTCCACGAACATCCACTAATGAAGGCACAACTGACATGGTGCTGGCCATAGTCCCTTATGCAAGGAGACTTTTGGGACACCTTGTATTTGCTGTGTGCTTACCTGATAAAAAAATGGGTTTATCTTCACTTTTTGCTTTGTCGAAGGCCTCTTGACCCCAGGGAAACCTGAAAGTAAAAAAAAGCAAAGGATACAGACATTTGTATGCTAATGGTAGATGTAAAGACATGCCACACACTATTCACCACACTAAAATATAAAATGGGTGTATTAGCAACATATGGAAGAAATGTTTGTTTCCTCTATATTTTTTTCTCGTTTAAAAGCATTTCCTCACCAGTCCACAGGGTTATGGGCATGCTGCTGTAGGTATGGGGATTTCTCTTTGTTCAGGCGATTTGTGTGTTTTGGTGGGTGCAAACTCTCTCGTCCATTGCTACCGGACGCCATACTGAAACGGGCTGCTGCACAAATCCTAGGTTCAAACAGATAGAGGTCTTCAGACTGTGAATTTAGGTACAGTATTTACAGTCATGTGAAAAAATAATATACCCCATGGAAATTGTTGGCTTTTTTGACATACTTGGACAAGCAAATCATCTTCGAAACAGTGCCTTTTATTAAAGTTGATATACTTGAACAAAACAACAAGGAAAAATAGCATTTTCAATCATGTATTCAAAAGAAATATCCACAAATGTGATATCCTTCTGTGGAAAAAGTAAGTACAACCTTGGCCTCAGAGGCTAGTATTGCCGCCTTTAGCAGAAATAACTTCTTGTAGGCATTTTAGGTGTTTTCTTGCATTTCAGATACTTCCCATTTCAAATCCCTGAAAACATTTCAATGGGATTCAAATCTGGCTTTGACTAGGCCATTCCATAACCCTCAATTTCTTCTTTTTGAGCCATTCATTGGTGGATTTGTGCTTAGGATCATTATCCTGCTGAAAGGTACACCAACGGTTCACCTTCAGCTTTCGTACAGATGGCCTCACATTATCTTCAAGCACTCTTTGATATGATGCAGAATACATAGTTGAAACATTGAATGCAAGTTGTCCAGTCCCTGAGTCAGCGAAGCAACCCTAACCATAACATTTCCACCACCATGCTTCACAGTTGGTATGAAGTGCTTCTCCTAAAAAGCTGTCTTTGGTCTGCACCAAACATGTCTGCTGTTACTGTGGCCAAATATCTCTATCTTTGATTCATCTGTCCAGAGCAAATTATTCCAAAAGGCCTGGTCCTTGCCTATATGCTCATTGGCAAACTGTAGTCTTGCAACGGCTTTTTCCTGGCACGCCTCCCATGCAGGTCAAATTTGTGCAATCTCTTTATGATTTTAGAAGCATACACTTTAACACCAACAGTTGTAAGACTTACTAGCAGATCATGTGATGAGATTTGGGGGTTCTTGGAGACTTCTTTTTTGCATCAGACGACCTGCTCTTGGGCTGAGGACTAAGGATTTGCTAGGACGGCCAGTCCTGCACAAATTGGCAGTTTTTTAAAAATCTCTGCCACTTGTAAATGATTTTCCTTACAGTGGAGTGATGTATTTCAGATAATTTGGAGATCTTTTCAAATCCCTTGCCAGACTCATATGCATCAACAACATTTTTTTTCTGAAGGCCTTTTAGAACTTTTTAGATCTTGGCATGATGACACCACACACCTCGATAGCAAGGGGAAAACCAGACAGTAGATATGAAAGGGTTATAAATAAGACCAGTTCCACCTGCACTCTCTAAGCAAGTTCAAATCACTGGCTCCCAATCTTGAACACCTGTTTCTAATTTTATGGATTTGAAGGTGTGATTAATGTAGGGGTGTACTTACTTTTGCAGTCACTGATCTGTTTTTTTATTTTATTATATTTTTTGTTATTTAAATTGTGAAAATTATTACACAATATAGATTTTGTGTCATTTGATAGTGTATCAATTTTATTAATAGGCTCTGTTTCAAAGAGGATCAAATGTTTGCTTTTTCAAATATCTAAAAAAATAATAATAATGATGAAAAATAAAAACAATAATAATAATAATAATAATAATTTCCATGGGTTGTACTTATTATTTTTTTTACATGACTGTATATGAGTAATACTGTACAGTATGTTCTGGTGTGTCCTCAGTGTTCAAGCTTGTTTGCCACATGTCAGTGTGTTGGTGTTACTTGTAAGGAGCTGAAGCTTAGCAGAACCTGCAGTGTCAAACTAAACAAATGGCAAATTATAAGCATTCATTATGTTGGGAATTAAGGCTGTGTTAGTGCAGAGATTAAGGGACAATCTAAAGACAACACATTTAGGGCCTTATCATTATTGTATATCATTTTCATAACAGAATATTCATACCCTTTCAAAACGAATTCTTAATCTTCTGAAAATTGTAAGGCTTTCTGTACCTCTACAAGAACCATGTGAGCCAATATCTGTCTATATCTGTGTCTAGCTTGCAGTATGCACCTTTTCCCCCGTCCAACCAGCCAGACTGCCATTTTGACATGGTGTTTGATGTAAACAACTCTGTTAGACAGCTGGAAAAGCAGTTTGTTTACATCAGTTAGCTTGCTGACTGGGACAAAGTGACATTCAGTATATGTGACATAGCATGAAGAAGTTCTGTATCAAACCCTGTGAGTAGGGAGCTCTTAAGTGTTTCCAGCTGCGAGCTTGTTACCTGATTCTGTCCTGGGACGCAGTGCAGTGTAGAAGTCTATAGTAGCTGTCAGTGTGTGTAGGTGTGTGTCCACAATCCCGCCCTACAGAGACAGTGAAACTCGAAGTTCTGTCTTTTTTAAAGAAAGCTCCACTGAGCAGACTGCAGTTTGCAGGTATAGTAGCAGACGCCAGAGATCGAATCCAGCAGGATCTGAGCATCTTAACGTCCGCAAACACAACAGTTCTGGCTGGAATCCGGAGTCCAGTCAATGTGAACTTCACAAATCAGCCACAAGATGTCACTGTATAACCCTTTACTCATAACACACTGGTTGGATGGAATTTTATACTGATGTTTACATGAAGTTTTAATCTGTCGAATTACCATAATCAGGGCGCAACCAAAATCATGAGCTGATAAACTCGGATATTCTGATGTGCGCTTGTGTTCTAATTTTTGTATTATTTCCATTGAGGTCAAAATCTGTGCTGTCCACAAGAGGGCGACATATTCGTAGTGCTGCAAATACCCGGAAGTAATAGTCCTTGCGAGCGGCGGAAGTGGAACGCTTTTACTTCCTGTGGTTCGTGAAAACAAAATAGATAGTGTAACATGGCCGACCTCGGTGAAGATGAGCTCAAACAGCTCGAGTATTTGTCTTTAGTGTCTAAAGTTTGTACCGAGCTTGACAACCACTTGGGAATCAGCGACAAGGACCTTGGTGAGTTTAAATATTTAATAACTGCGAGCTGTAAACTTTAATAATCTGCAGTACCTGCTTAGCCAACTAGCTGCTGTGGCTGATGAATACTAAACAGCTTTATATCGCACATGTAGTGTAACACACACACACACACACACACACACACACACACACACACACATACATACATACATACATATGCATGTGCATATATATGTATATGTAATGTATGTATGTATGTATGTATGTATATATATATATATATAAATATATAAAATGTCGCCGTTATTATTATTATTTCATACCACATATACTGTGTTTATACAAGTAGTAAGGAGCCGTTTGGGATTCATTATCTGCCTAGGCTAGCTAGATTTTATGTAACAGAATGTACTGGAATAAAATTCATTTGAAGTTGGACGTTCGATATTAGCAGAAATGCAGAAATTAAGGGACTGTCTCTAAAGTTACATACAACATTGTTAAACAAGATTCTAACTTCAACAGCATTTGAAGGGAATGATGTACAGTCACACAACCAACTGTAAAGTGTTCGACTAGGTGTCGCATATAACGCACACCTTTTAGATTTTTGATATTTAACCCTACAATGCATGAACCAAAAAAACATTCACAAATACATAAAGGGGTCAAAATGACCCGTACTGGATTGAATGGTTTTCTTAAAATATATAGATGTCCTATTAATGAAATAATTTTATATAGTATCTCACAAAAGTGAGTACACCCCTCACAGTTTTGTAAATATTTGATTATAACTTTTCATGTGACAACACTGAAGAAATGACACTTTGCTACAATGTAAAGTAGTGAGTGTACAGCTTGTATACCAGTATAAATTTGCTGTCCCCTCAAAATAACACACAGCCATTAATGTCTAAACCGCTGACAACAAAAGTGAGTACACCCCTAAGTGAAAATGTCCAAATTGGGCCCAATTAGCCATTTTCCCTCTTGGGTGTCATGTGACTTGTTACTGTTACAAGGTCTCAGGTGTGAATAGGGAGCAGGTGTGTTAAATTTGGTGTCATCGCTCTCACACTCCCTTATACTGGTCACTGGAAGTTCAACATGGTACTTCATGGCAAAGAACTCTCTGAGGATCTGAAAAAAAAAAATGTTGCTCTACATAAAGATGGCCTAGGCTATAAGAAGATTGCCAAGACCCTGACACTGAGCTGCAGCACGGTGGCCAAGACCATACAGCAGTTTAACAGGACAGGTTCCACTCAGAACAGGCCTCGCCATGGTCGACCAAAGAAGTTGAGTGCACGTGCTCAGCATCATATCCAGAGGTTGTCTTTGGGAAATAGACATATGAGTGCTGCCAGCATTACTACAGAGGTTGAAGATGTGGGGGGTCAGCCTGTCAGTGCTCAGACCATACGCCACACACTGCATCAAATTGGTCTGCGTGGCTGTCGTCCCAGAAGGAAGCCTCTTCTAAAGATGATACACAAGAGAGCCAGCAAACAGTTTGCTGAAGACAAGCAGACTAAGGACATGGATTACTGGAAACATGTCCTGTGGTCTGATGAGACCAAGATAAACTTATTTGGTTCAGATGGTGTCAAGCGTGTGTGGCAGCAACCAGGTGAGGAGTACAAAGACAAGTGTGTCTTGCCTACAATCAAGCATGGTGGTGGGAGTGTCATGGTCTGGGGCTGCATGAGTGCTGCCGGCACTGGGGAGCTACAGTTCATTGAGGGAACCATGAATGCCAACATGTACTGTGACATACTGAAGCAGAGCATGATCCCCTCCCTTCAGAGACTGGGCCGCAGGGCAGTATTCCAGCATGATAACACACCCTTCAAACACACCTCCAAGACAACCACTGCCTTGCTAAAGAAGCGAGGGTGAAGGTGATTGACTAAACCTTATTGAGCATCTGTGGGGCATCCTCAAACGGAAGGTGGAGGAGCACAAGGTCTCTAACATCCACCAGCTCCGTGATGTCGTGAGTGGAAGAGGACTCCAGTGGCAACCTGCGAAGCTCTGGTGAACTTCATGCCCAAGAGGGTTAAGGCAGTGCTGGAAAATAATGGTGCCACACAAAATATTGACACTTTGAGCCCAATTTGGACATTTTCACTTAGGTGTGTACTCACTTTTGTTGCTAGCGGTTTAGACATTAATGGCTGTGTGTCGAGTTATTTTGAGGGGACAGCAAATTTACACTGTTACACAAGCTGTACACTCACTACTTTACATTGCAGCAAAGTGTCATGTCTTCGGTGTTGTCACATGAAAACATATAATCAAATATTTACTAAAATGTGAGGGGTGTACTCACTTTTGTGAGATACTGTATGTGTGTGTGTGTAATTAAAATATATATAATAAATATATTATTTTATTAATAATACATCTATTTTTTTGAAGAAAACAATTCAATCCAGTACGGGTCATTTTGATCCCCTTTATGCATTTGTGAAGGTTTTTTTTTGGTTCATGCATTGCAGGGGTTAAATATCAAAAATCTAAAAGGTGTGCGTTATACCTGACACCTAGTCGAACACTTTACAGTTGGGTGTGTGACTTTACATCATTCCCTTCAAATGCTATTGAGCTTTAAATTATGGTATATTTTGTGTATGTAAAAAAAAAAAATAAATAAAGTAATAAAACACATGGCAATATTTATATATGATTTAATAGTTTATTTTGTTAAATATCAAAAATCTAAAAGGTGTGCGTCATACCTGACATCTAGATTAACACTTTACAGTCGGTTATATGACTGCAAGTCATTCCTTTCAAATGCTATTGAAGTTAGAAACGTGTTTAACAATGTCATATGTAACTTTAGAGATAGTCCCCTAATTTCCGCATATCCGCGAATATCGAAAGTCCAGCGTCAAATCAACTTTATACCAGTCAGAATGTGTCTTTGTTTTGGTCATAACTTAAATGACCATCACCTGGTAAAGAGTAACAGAGTGTACTCGTGTTTATAAGTAATATGTTGATGTATCACTCTGTAAATAAATGTAAACAAATCTTCCAAATGCTCATTAAGGCTGTAGCACTTTCTCCGCTCTGCCTTGTAGAACAGTAGTGATTTTTACCACCTTATAACTTGCAGGTAATGTGACCATTTGTCTTTGTATCTCATATACTCATACCCCTTCCTGTTGTTGTTTACAGCGGAGTTTGTCATCAGCCTTGCAGAAAAGAACCCAATGTTTGATAGTTTTAAGTCGGCGCTGATCAAAAATGGAGCAGAGTTTACAGTAAGTCATGTTTTAGTTGGGTTTTTTTTTTAACATGACTAACTAATTCATGTAAATAAGTGGTTTCTGCATATGATGTGAATTAGTATTTGAGATAGGCGATATAAACATAAAACTATTCCACGAAATTCCATGGTGTTTTGCGGTGATGATATGGAAAATAGTAACGTTCGATACTATCTTTTTGGCCACACATCAGCATACAGTGTTTGGTGTTTTTGCTTGAGTTGGTGGAACACATTTGAAGTGTTTCCTTCCTTTTTCGCTACAGGGTTTTGACACACTTTGCAAATCACAGCCGTTTGATTCACATCTGATCTTCTGTATCTGATCCACTTCTATATTATGGAGGAAGCTCCTTTTTGGGGGATTTATTCTTCTTCCTCATTTAGGGTTTCAATAGTGTCTCGCTCAAACTAGTTCTTATTCTACGTGTGAGGTGCCCACGCTGCGGTGTGCAAACACGTCATCAACTATATCAACAATATAGGCCGGAATTGTACCGGTATACCATGAACGATACGATATGGCACAGCCCTAATTGGTATAATAATCATAAATTGGCAATGTGGTAAAAAAATAATAATAATAATAACATAGAACAGTATGTATTTTTCTGTTTGTTTATTTTTTCATTATGTTTTGCAAATAAAAGACCAGTAAAACAGTGGCGCAATATTATTAAAAGCTATAAGTTCTATAAAGCAGTTATAGTAATCAAGGAGGGAAGTTACCAGTGGTACTCGCATGCGGATTATGTTTTGTCCTCTGCAGTACAGTTTTCTTTTTCTTCTTTTTTTTTTTATTCATATTGTAGATATTGGCTCATATTCATGTTTTACTCCCTACAGGACTCACTCATTAGCAACTTACTCCGTCTCATTCAAACAATGCAACCACCTGCTAAATCATCCACTAGTAAAGGTAAATAGTCCAATGGTGTGTGCTTAGTATGAAAACTGTCAATTTCCAGACAGATTTTTTATTTTGATCTTTCTTTTTTTTTTTTTACTATCGTTTTGCCTTTTGATCATTTCTGCAGGGAGTGAGCCTGTTGTCAAGTCGAAGAGTGAAAAAGACCGGTTAAAGGAGTTGTTTCCTGCCTTGTGCAGAGCTGACAATCCCAACACCAGAGTGAGTCGTTCTTGCTTGCTTTCCTTTTGTATGCATGTGTTTATAAAATGAAAAATACTATTTTTTAAATAAAATAATTAAAGTGCTGATGAGAACATCTGTTCTTCATTGCCCAGACCATGCTAGACGAAGACGATGTAAAGGTTGCGGCTGATGCTATGAAAGAGCTGGAGATGTTTATGCCCAGTGTCAAGGCCACAGACTCTAAGAGCAGCAAACAGAGGTGTGATTCCTGCTGCTCACTGCAGAAATTCAATGTAGATGAAATTGGTCTTTCTTGTTCTTACGTAGTATTCTATTTGGCTTAATTTTACCAGAGAAGGTTTGGTAATGACTGAATAGATCAGACATGGTAAAGCACAGTGGCCTCCACTAATATTGGCATCCTTGGTAAATATGAGCAAAGAAGGCTGTGAAAATTGTTTTTATTATTTAACCTTTTGATCTTTTGTACAAAAATACAAATCTGCTCTCATGGATATCAAACAATTGCAAACACAACACAGATTTAGCAAAAAAAAATAATTGTTAAATATGTGTGCCACAATTATTGGCACCCTTTTAGTCGATACTTTGTGCTACCTCCCTTTGCCATAACATCTCTGTGTCTTCTCCGATAATACCTGATGAGGTTGGAGAATACATGGCAAAGGATCTGAGACCATTCTTCCATATAGAATCTCTCCAGATCCTTCAAATTTCAAAGTCCATCCTGGTGGACCATATTTTTTGTACAGGTTTTAAGTCACGGGACTGGGATGGCCATTGCAGGACCTTGATTTTGTGGTCAGTAAACCATTTTTGTGTAGATTTTGTTGTATGTTTTGGATCATTGTCCCAGCCTCAAAACATTAAAAAGCCACCACCACCATATTGAACCGTGGGCGTGTGCTCCAGAACCACCTCTGGTGTTTATTGCCCAAAAGCTCTATTTGGGTTTCATCTGACCATAGAACCTGATCCATTTGAAGTTCCAGTAGTGTATGGCAAAATGAAGACGCTTGAGTTTGTTTTTGGATGAGAGTAGAGGCTTTTTTCTTGAAACCTTTCCAAATAACTTGTGGTGATGTAGGTGACTTCGGATTGTAGTTTTGGAGACTTTCTGACCCCAAGATGGAACTAACTTCTGCAGTTCTCCAGTTGTGATCCTTGGAGATTTTTTGGCCACTTGAACCAGCCTCATCACAGTGCGTCGAGACAATATAGACACACGTCCAATTCCAGGTTGATTCACAACATTTCCAGTTGACTGGAACTAATTATTTTCCTGATCGTGGAAATGGGCATTTTCAATGCTTTTATTATATTTGTATAGCCACTTCCCATTTTGTGTAGCTCAACAACCTTTTGCTGCACATCACAGCTATATTACTTGGTCTATCCATTGTTATGAATGACTAAGGAAATTTGTCCTATGTCTTACCTCATATTTATACCCCTGCGAAAAAAGAAGTCATGGTTGAACAATTTCCTGTTCCTAGTCACCCAGGTGTACTAAAAATATTTAAAATATCAATGGGAATATACTTCAAATATATTTTTCCTCATTCATGGGGTGCCAATAATTGTGCCATACATATATTTAACAGTTTTTTTTTTATATAAGCCTGTGTTTTGTTTGCAATTGTTTGATATCCATGAGAGCAGAGTATTTTTGTGAATTTTTTGAACAAAGATCAAAAGCTTAAACAGTAAAGGCCATTTTTTTAAAGCCGCCTTTGCTTATATTTACCAAGAGTGCCAATATTATTGGAGGCCACTGTATGTGTGATAATTTGCTCAGATTACAGCTGGTAGTTCAGATGTACAAGTACTGTGCTCAATAAAGCAACAGACTGCCATGTGTATGCTAATATTAATACGTTATACAAATCTGTATTCAGATAAATAGAGAAAATAATTTGCTATCATGTGATTGTGTTTCAGTTTTCCAGATTCATGCTGATTAAAATCGTGGATGTTGTTGGTAATAGATTAATTAAAGAACCTTCTCAAGTAAAACTAATCCAGCACAGAAAAGGGATTTAATGTATAACAGTATAATAATAGTATAATTAAGCAATTATTTATTTGTGAAAAGATTGTCACATTTTGAATAAAATCAAAATCCGCACTGTTCAGATCCGAAGCCAGCAGCAGCAAGAAGAGTCGAAGAAGTAGGAGCCGCAGTCGAAGTCGAGACAGAGACCGGGACAGGAAGAGACGCCACCGCTCTCGTTCTCGCTCGCGCTCTAGATCTCGCTCTCCTGACCGGGAGAGGAGGAAGCGCAGGAGTCGCTGGCATTCCCGTAGCAGATCCAGGAGTCCAGGCCGAGTGGACCGAGAGAAAGGTTCAGACCGCTGGAGGGACAAACATGTAGACCGGCCGCCCCCAGAGGAGCCTGCTGTGGGTGACATCTACAATGGCAAAGTCACCAGTATCATGCAGTTTGGTTGCTTTGTACAGCTTGAAGGGTTGAGGTTCGTTCCAGTACTGTGTTTCTTTCCCCTTATGTCTGCATTTTATTCACTTTGCACTTGATTTCTCCTTGTGAAATCAGTTGAGATGAATGTACTCTTGACTTAACTGAGTTTGCTCTTATGAGTGTTCTGTATTTGCATATAGTGCACTCAAGGAACTTTTTTGTCATCTGTTGAATATACTTGTTTGTGAATATAGGAAACGTTGGGAGGGCTTGGTTCATATCTCGGAGCTTAGAAGAGAGGGCAGAGTGGCAAATGTGGCAGATGTGGTCAGCAAAGGTCAGAGGGTGAAGGTCAAGGTGTTGTCTTTCACAGGCTCTAAGACCAGCCTGAGCATGAAGGTAAGTGGGCAAACAGCTCATCCACTGTATGCATACACGGCACTCTAAACCCCTCGATAATTACTCCAATACTTTAAAAAATAAAAAATAAAAAAAAAAAACACATTCTCTCTCGTCGACACTACTCAACTTTTAATAATTCCACAATCTGTAGGTGTCCTGCTTATGTCGGTTATCTTCTCAACATAACACTGTGCTCATGCACAATATGACCTTTTACCCGTAAGGATCCCGAACAAAGAGCTCCTGATCCCAAAATCCCATTGTTGCATGAAATGTCTCCTGTTACATTTCCAAATTTTTTGCTGGCAACAAAAAAATCTGGGCTTAAAATGTGCAGTCTGTAGTACTGAAGGTAAATAAATAAAACTGTACACACATTCATTTATTCACCTCAAATTGACAATCAACACAAAATTAATCACTTTGTAATAAGTAAATTGGATGCTCAAACTGGCCATAGAAGGACATAATTGAATTATATATGAGTATATGAAAGAGATTACAAAGTATTGAAAAAGGTTAATCAAATTGTTCTTAGACAATCTTACAATAATTAATTCTATAATGCCTATAATATTAAAATTTTTGAATTATACTTATATAATATTTTCTAGCCGTGCTTTACACTTGATTTTCGGACATCAAAAACATGAAAAGTTATTCAGAAGCCGTCTACTAATACTTATATTTGTGTATGCATAAATTATAAAATAACAGTTTATATAAGGTATATAGGATTAAACTCTAAAGAAATATTTTTAAATAAAAAAAAAATCATAGGGAAATTTTTATTTAATAGCAAGTGGGTAATATTTAAAGGCATTAACATTATCCTATCATTAGCACTCCTCTGTTGTTTCTCTGTGCAAGAGTGATGTTTGCTTTTACATGTGTCAGGATGTTGACCAGGAAACAGGTGAGGACTTGAATCCCAACAGAAGGAAGAATGTTGGTGGCGATGGTCCGGAGGAGTCAGCCATGAGGAATCCAGACAGGCCCACCAACCTCAACCTGGGTCACGCTCCTGAGGTGGAGGATGACACGCTAGAGCGCAAAAGACTGACCAAGATCTCTGATCCTGAGAAGTGGGAGATCAAACAAGTATGCTTTCCTGCACAACTGGTTTTGTGGAAGAACTGCATTACTGCTACTTGTTTAGTCCTTTTTGAATTGGCCACCTGTGTACCAACAAATTCCTGAGTAATGACTTGTCCATTAGATGGCAGCATTGCTTTTACTAGTGAAAATTGTGCTGCTGCAATAAAGACCTGTTGAATGTTATGTTAATTGTGTGTAGATATTTATTTATTATTCATTATTGTCTCCAGATGATTGCTGCCAATGTGCTGTCCAAAGAGGAATTTCCAGACTTTGATGAGGAAACGGGGATCCTGCCTAAAGTAGACGATGAAGAGGGTATGCCAAAGTGACTTGTGCTTTCTTGAACATGAGAGCCCATTCGCATGTATTGTTCTTAAGCAGTACAACCATTTATGTCCATTCAGTGTGTTTGACATTCTCTAATTGTCCTTTGCTCAGATGAGGATCTGGAGATCGAACTGGTGGAAGAGGAGCCGCCTTTCCTGAGAGGACACACCAAACAGAGCATGGATATGAGCCCTGTGAAAATAGTGAAGGTCATTAAACATTCTGATTAGAAGATGTAAGGTGCCACAGGGTTGTGCCTGTAACTCATAGTCTGTTTGTTTTTAGAACCCTGATGGCTCGCTGTCTCAGGCAGCCATGATGCAGAGCGCACTGGCTAAAGAGAGGCGGGAAGTGAAGCAGGCTCAGCGTGAGGCTGAGATGGACTCCATTCCTATGGGCCTCAATAAGCACTGGGTGGACCCTCTACCTGACGGTATGATCTAACGGTATTATTTTGAGAATTGTAGTCTGAATTATATCAGTTGTAGCTTTAGGTAGAAGCCTGGAGTACTAGATTGGTTCAGTACTGTTTACTAATCCCCAATCAAGATCTTCCTATCTACGTGATGCATCTAGAATGCTCTTTGCCAATTTTATTCTTTTCAAAGAATTAGTAGCCTTTTCTGTGCAGTTACTGAGCTTAAAAGATGCCGTGAAGGTTGCATAATTTTAAGCACTGGCCCACCAGGCAGGAAAGGCTATTATATGACTACACAGTGGGCTTGATGGCCATTTGATTTCCTGCCGCCTTTTAAAAGGGTAGATGAAGGCTGATCTGCAGCTATCTCAGATATCAATATGCCCTCTGGCCTGGCATGAGTCCATCCTGTTTGTCCCTATTTCAATAAGTGCACTCCTCTGTTCCTCCATGCTCTCCTCTCACCCTTATTTACATGCACACAGTTGATGGCAGGCAGATCGCCGCTAACATGCGGGGTATTGGCATGATGCCCAATGACATCCCAGAGTGGAAGAAGCACGCTTTTGGTGGCAACAAGGCTTCATACGGAAAGAAGACGCAGCTATCCATCATCGAGCAGCGAGAGAGTCTGCCAATCTACAAGCTCAAAGAACAGCTCGTTCAGGTCTGTGTTTTACATTCCTGTTGCAGTTACTTAATTACGACCCGATTTATGGTTATAATGACACAGGCCTTTGTTTAGAATGTGCTGTTCCTTTGTGTATAATTTCCAATAATATGGATTGGAAGGATCTACTTGGAACATGTGAAATCATTATGCTTTGGTATTGTCATATTGTTACAGGCTGTTCATGATAACCAGATCCTGATTGTGATTGGAGAGACAGGCTCAGGGAAGACCACACAGATCACTCAGTACCTGGCTGAGGCTGGATACACAGCACGTGGGAAGATTGGCTGCACACAGCCCAGAAGAGTGGCTGCCATGTCTGTGGCTAAGAGAGTGTCTGAAGAATATGGTTGTTGTTTGGGACAGGAGGTAAATAAGCTGTATTACTATTATACAGTTAGGATGTCTAACACACATAATGCTGAATCCATTTGTTGCCTTTAGTTAGTTAAGTCTTGCACTGCATGGGATAGAGTAATATTCATAACTATGGCTGCAACAACTAATCGATAATAATCAATTATGAAAATCGTTTTCAACTAATCTCATCAATTAGTTGGTCTGTGCGGCACAGGGCATGTTTACTAATTACATTACTTCTGTTCAGAAAACACACTTCGGAGAGTAAATACTAAAGTTGTGTCCCAAATGAAGTACTGTACACTTACACTATGCACTCTGCACTACTGTCTAGTGTGTGGATTTTAGGAAGGTAATATCATCTCAAATATAACACTTGCTATATTTTTTTTTTATTTTTATTTTTTTTTTTTATTTTTTTTTTTTTTTATAAATAAACTAACCGGAAGTATAAGCCACGACGGCGCATGACGTCATACGCACACTAGCATTAGCAGACACCCAGAGTCACCAATAATGACTTTCTTCAGTTTACTTTCTGTCAGCGTTACCTTTTATTCCCAACATGACCTCAGTCACCATCAGACGGAGGCGAAATCGTCACGTGACTGAGGAAGAAAGTATGTAACCTTCAAGTCCTCTAAGGGGAGCATTTTAAATACCGTGGAAATCAAACTGATGCACGAGGACAAACTCATGTTTATATCCAAAATCCCCTGTGTGTAAGGGGTTGGGGAAACTGGTGCAAGCTGCTTAAAAGGTTTAGTTTAATTTAAGTTTATTGTCATTATACGCTGTATTTGCACGCTTGCAGTGTAAATTCTGTTGTTTATTATAACGGAAGTGATGTGTTAGTAATGAGGCCGCATTGCTGATCACGTGCTGTGCAGACGCGCTGATACACAGTGGGAGTGCGAGTAACATCTGTAATGTCTAATTAAAACATTATGATCAAAAGTAAACACAAGTAAAATATGTCTAAAGGCAGTGAGTAACAGAAACCACAAGGTGCAGTGAAGGTGAGTTTTTATTATTCATTTAGGACTGTAGTTTAATTGGTTGCTTTTTGTGCATCCATAAAAATAATGTATAAATACTATAAAATTATTTTATAGTATTTATGCATTATTTTTATGGATGCACAAAAAGCACCCAATTAAACTACAGTCCTACATTAATAATATATATTCTGGTGTGTGTGTGTGTGTGTTGGGTTATTTTCCGTTTTGGACAAATAGTTGTGTAAAGTTTTTGTCTGAAGTTTATATTTGTAACACTCAGTTTGTCGATTTTATTTTAAATAAACAAAAAAATGGTACTGAAAGCTTGCCCCACCCTGTCCGATTAATCGGAATAATCATAATAATAATAATAATAATAATAATAAATAATCGGCCAACTAATCGATTATGAAAATAATCGTTAGTTGCAGCCCTAATCATAACATCTTTCTTCTGGTTTTCACAGGTGGGCTACACTATCCGTTTTGAGGACTGCACGAGTCCAGACACGGTCATCAAGTACATGACAGACGGTATGCTGCTCAGAGAGTGTCTGATTGACCCTGATCTGGGCCAGTATGCTATCATTATGCTGGATGAGGCTCACGAGAGGACCATCCACACAGATGTGCTCTTTGGCCTGCTCAAGAAGGTAGGGCCATTAGGATAAGCTAATGCCTGTTGGAAATTAAAGGAGGGGTTTATACTTTTTTTTTTTTTTTTTTTTTTTTTTTTTTTTTTTTTTTTTTAAAAGCACTCTGTTGCCTGTAGAACATACCTGTCAGTCCAATTAGTATACTGTAGCAAGATTGAGATAACTTAGTACTCCTGTTTACTCATTAACAGTTGGCTAATGAAAATGTCACCGAAGCATATGCACCATGTAGTAAAACGTTTTATGTTAATGTGGCTACATTGAATTGATAAGGTTACTTTAACTTTATAGCCATCACATTGTTTTTGGGCTCTTCTTATGTAGACTGTACAGAAGCGCCCAGACATGAAGCTGATTGTGACGTCTGCTACACTGGATGCTGTGAAATTCTCCCAATATTTCTACGAGGCCCCTATTTTCACCATCCCAGGTCGTACGTATCCAGTAGAGGTGCTATACACTAAAGAGCCTGAGACAGATTACCTGGATGCCAGTCTGATCACAGTCATGCAGATCCACCTCACTGAGCCACCAGGTAAAGCAGCAGTATTTAATACTGAAAGATCAAAACTCTGTGTTATAATTGCACTAAATGTTCAGAATCTTATCTAGGAATGGTTCAAGTTGTGCAAAGCGACCTCCAGGAATCTGTCTAACTGAATGGTCAGTTTCATTGAATAGATATACAGTAATGTGTTTCTTTTAGGACGTCTAAAGCTTGTTACTTTTATACAAGTAAAATGCGTGCAAAGATCATCATCAAGGGGTTAATAGTAATAAGTAAACATGGATAGAGTTCCCAGGATGTAAACAGTTTGACACTTTCTGATATAAGGGGCGGTGTAAGAGAATATTTGGTTATAATCTAATTAGTCATAATCATGTCATGTCAATAATTATCACATCATTAACTTTTGTTTGAATCTGTAGGTGATATTCTGGTATTCTTGACGGGTCAAGAGGAGATCGACACAGCCTGTGAGATCCTGTATGAGCGAATGAAATCACTAGGCCCTGATGTGCCAGAGCTGATTATCCTACCTGTGTACTCTGCGCTGCCCAGTGAGATGCAGACCAGGATCTTTGACCCAGCTCCACCTGGCAGCAGAAAGGTAGCAGCTTTTGTTCTGTCCTGTAGTAGCCATGTACTGCAGCCTTCCAACATATAACAATTATTTAACCAGGACTCTGTACTTCACTTATTTATGTAGGTGGTCATTGCTACAAACATTGCTGAGACTTCTCTGACCATTGATGGAATCTACTATGTCGTGGATCCAGGTTTTGTCAAGCAGAAAGTGTACAACTCAAAAACTGGCATTGACCAGCTTGTGGTGACCCCCATCTCTCAGGTACATACACACATGCATATAGCTGAAGGCTAAAAAATGAAGTGCTATCGCTCTGTAAAGACTTAACTGTCTTTGTTGTGGTGTTTTAGGCCCAGGCTAAGCAGCGAGCAGGCCGAGCAGGTAGGACAGGGCCCGGCAAGTGCTACAGACTGTACACAGAACGTGCATATAGAGATGAGATGCTCACCACCAATGTGCCTGAGATCCAAAGAACTAACCTGGCCAGCACTGTACTCTCCCTGAAGGTGTGTGTGTGTGTGTTTAAATAGTCACACACTTCTTAACTTTTAATTCTAGAATATCTTGTATGTTTTTGTGCTATTTTTGCTAACCAATTTTTGTCTCTGATTAGGCCATGGGAATTAATGACCTGTTATCCTTTGACTTCATGGACGCTCCTCCTATGGAGACGCTGATCACAGCAATGGAACAGCTGTACACGTTAGGAGCTCTGGACGATGAGGGACTACTCACTCGTCTCGGGCGTAGGGTATGACTTATTAAATACTGGGTCTATGTTCTGTTGTGTTTACAAGTATTGAAATGGTGCTTAAGTGCAATAGGATGAATGCTGAAGCATTTCCTCATTTCTGTTCATCTCAGATGGCCGAGTTTCCTCTAGAGCCCATGCTGTGTAAGATGCTCATCATGTCTGTCCACCTGGGCTGCAGTGAAGAGATGCTAACAATAGTGTCCATGCTCTCTGTGCAGAACGTCTTCTATAGGCCAAAGGTAACACTCCTTGATAGCACTCGCTCACACAGGTCATACCCATGGCCAGTGGTAATGTTCCTGTTTTCTTTTTTAATTCCTGTCTCTAGTTGTTTTATCTCCCCATTTCTATAACTCATGCTTCAGTATGTATTCTAAAATGTACATAAGTGAAATAAATTTAAATATAGTGTAATTAACAGTGGCTACATATTTAGCTGAAGCTTTGTACTTCTAACTGCCAGTGGTAATGAAAATAACCTGGATGACATCTTGTGCGTGTGAGCATGCATGCTAAAACCTTTCAACATAGTGAAGTATGACTCAGTATTTGCAATAAATACCTCTGTCATACAACCATCTTTGCTTTTCTACTATATTGTCTCACACGTTTCTGATTACATAAACATTATAAACACTTCTTACTATGGTCAGAGCTACAGAATTTGTGTCCTCCAAAAGTAGCTATAAGCCTTCAATCATCTCATACTTTCAGCCTCTGTTAGTGTATGTTTTTTATACACTAACAGCTCCTTCGTCTTCATAGAACACTATGGAACCCCTAGGCACCTTTTAGTTTTGAGTCAGTCCTGCTGTGTTAGCATTTCTAGCCTTATTAGCGCTCATTCTCCCTGTTTGTTGGAAGCAGTGTTTCTTCAAATATTTGTATAGCTGACTAGAAGGCCTTTAGTGGCTATGTGCCACTAGTATGGTTGAGTGGTGTGCACTCACCATAGCACGCACTGTTGCTGAGTGTGCTTAGTTGGCTGTCTCCATATCCCCTGCCGTCTAGCAGACTAGACATTGCCACTTGCCACTAGTTTAATTAAGTGTTTTTCCCGTGTCATACCATATACACTATTCAGTGCCGAATTTACTGGATTTACACTAATACATAGCTCTGGGAGTGGAGTTGTTTTTTCTTCCACACAACAGACCCCTCATTGTGTCCCACCCCCCCAACTAAGGAGCAGGACATTCAGGACCTTGTTTGCTTAAAGGCATTATCCAGGTGATTCTCTTCACCACTGCCATTTAGGAAGTGTGAACCTGTTATGGACTTAGCTGTAGTTCTTCGAAGCCCAAATAACTGCCAGTAAGAACTCTCAAAGACGAAAAGATGGCTGTATGCCAATGGTATTTATTGCTAATACTATGGTTTCAGCATGCACATGGTCAAGAAGGTATCCAGGTGATTCCCGCCAGCCCTGATTATCTGGGGTTCACTGTTATTAGATATGGTCAGAATTCTAATCAGATACAGAAACACCCTGACAAAGAACAGTATTATGTTTCTAAATCAATACACATGAATGTTCTTCATCATCTGTATGCTGAATTTCAGGACAAACAGGCTCTAGCTGACCAGAAGAAGGCTAAGTTCCACCAGCCTGAGGGAGACCACCTCACTTTACTGGCTGTGTACAACTCTTGGAAGAACAACAAGTTCTCCAATCCCTGGTGCTATGAGAATTTCATCCAGGCTCGCTCATTACGCCGCGCACAGGATATCCGCAAGCAAATGCTGGGCATCATGGACCGGTAAGGAATTTTTATTAAACTTATTTTACAGCTGGTCCAAAATATAGTTTGCCTTTAGTTTACTCTGTGGGAATTTTAAGTGCATTCAAATGAGTAGGTTTTGAACAGGTACCTTATCCCTCTCATTCTTTTAGACACAAGTTGGATGTGGTATCATGTGGTAAGGCCACGGTACGTGTTCAGAAGGCAATCTGCAGCGGTTTCTTCCGTAACGCTGCTAAGAAAGACCCTCAGGAAGGCTACAGGACACTCATAGACCAGCAGGTGGTTTACATTCACCCCTCGAGTGCCCTCTTCAACCGACAACCTGAGTGGTATGTCTGCATCAACAGCAACAGCTCATCAGCCTGTAGCATTGTGTTCTTTGTTCTTCTCTTTCCCTCTGTCCTCTGTGTAACATGGTTTTTTTCATCTTCCTTCAGGGTGGTATACCATGAACTGGTGTTGACCACCAAAGAGTACATGCGAGAGGTGACGACAATCGACCCACGTTGGCTGGTGGAGTTTGCGCCGGCCTTCTTCAAAGTATCTGACCCGACTCGCCTCAGCAAGCAGAAGAAACAGCAGCGTCTTGAGCCTCTCTATAACCGTTACGAGGAACCCAATGCCTGGAGAATTTCCAGAGCTTTCCGCAGACGCTAGAATGTGCTTACAGTGTACCTACAGTCTGGCAGTATCCTCTAATGCTGCTGGTGACACTTTGAAAACGTTGTGGACAGATTTTGAATCCTTTTTTTTTTTTTTTTTTTTTTTTCTTTTATATATATATATTCATTTGTAAGTAGTTATATTATTGGCATTTGGAATGCTCCTCCTTAAATCTCTAGCTGAATAACAAAGGGGACCTTTTTGTCAGTTTAAAGACAAAACGTTGTTTTTGAATGAATAAACGTACAACTTTGTTGTATTGTCTTTTTTATGCATATTTTTTGTTTCTGATTTCCTGGCATGACTTAATGTCATGTACAAAGATTATATTTGGCTTTGCAGCTTGTATGCATTGAAACAAAACTGATTTAGTTTTAACAGACTGTCAGTGATTAAAAGTGCTAAAAAAAAAATGTATTCAAAGTTTGTTTTTAGTTTCTTTTGTTTTTGTCTCTCTGCATCAGGACTTATTTGTTAACCATTATGAACGATGATTAAATACAGGAATGAGTTCCCAGCTTAATTTCGTTTCATAGCAGGAAGTGATTAGAAATGTGTACAAGCTTTTTATATTAATCCTCAGCTGTATATTATATTGGATCCTTCGTGCTGTGTAATAAACTTCGATCAGAAACGCCAGATCAGTATCATTTCCTCTGTTTTGTCCTAGTCCAAGAAATGGATTATATTATTTCAAGTTTCCTCATAAACAGGAGTCCAATCACTTAACTTGAAGAAATCCCTGTAAAGCCAAGAGTTTATTTCAATAAATGAAACAGACCAGGTGATGATTGATATGAATATATAAGCTTATGAAAATATAAAACATTTAAAAGGAAAACACTGGAGTATGGTTGATAAACATAATTGTAGTATTTATTTATAGTTTTATTCAGGTTATTTGGATTATAATGTTACTGCTTAGAGAAATGCCCTCCAGGACTCCAGGTCCAACACATCATTCAGGTCACAAGTCAAAGGTCATGAGTAGTCATGCGACAGGAATATTTACACCCTGGAAGGCAATTCTAGTTTTAGTTGTCTATATCAAACAAGACTTCAAGAACAATGGGAAATATTTGCATGAAAGTGGTGTATTTAGTGAAGAGTTTATGCTGCTCACATTTTTGTGAGCTGATATATTAGAGGATTTGCAATATGGCTTGTTTACATATTAAGTTTGTTCATAAAAGAGCCCTTTGTGACTAATTGATCACTGGTTTCTTCCAGCAGGTCGCATCCCTAAATCATACATAATCTCCTCACCTTTGCATCCTGAACACCTATATCACTGAGCTAATGTTCAATACCAAAGTGGGAAAACAGTCTCAGGGTATGGCAGGAATAATAACTGGGTCTTTTTATTAAGCACTTTGCTGAACCACAGGCACGTGTTTGTACTGAATAGGCCGCAGAGATGGGAGGAGGTCCCTAATGATATTAATTTAAACAAACCAAGAAAGAACACCATAGCCTTATATATACAAGTGGATGGGGTTGACATGTGCAATAGGTGCATGGGGGAATATCAGGCCTGTAGGTGGCATTAGTACATGTAGCCTTTGGAGTAGGGCTGAGGGCCCAAGTTGGTGGCAGCGGGATCAGAGGGGTAAGACACTCCTTCGTCCAAGTGAGACAGTGGCACTGTGTCTTCCTCATTGACATAACGCTCAAACTCGGCCTTCACGCTAGGCCGCTGATTGTCAGGGAACGCCAGGGAGATCAATGCCTCCGGCTCACACACGAATTTGTAAACGTAGCGCTCACCCGCCACCTGAACACAAGAACAACGTCGTGATTAGTTACCTGATACTTTATACATATATAGGGAAATATATTATGTAATAAAAATTGTTACTTTGAATCCTACTTTTTGCATAATTCCTTTCTCATAGTAGTAGCGTAGGGAGCGACTCAGTTTGTCATAATTCATGGCTGGACGGTTCTTCTGCATCCCCCAGAGCCTGGCGACCTAAAATAAAGAGAAGAACAAATTAATGGTTTTAGATGAGCTTTTACCGTGGGAAATTCTTCACACATGTAGCTTTAAAGTTATTACAAACTTATATGTGCTCTGCCTTTTTTTTCTATGCATGAATGAAAATGGTATTGCAAGTCAATAGTGAGAATACAAGATTCTGCAGAGCATTGTCTCTCACTGCTAATTACTAGCTGTAAGGTTTTCAGAGTAGTCTCAGTCTGTAGGAAGCACAAGTGAGTAGCAGCAACAAGTGAATGAACCATGATTAGTTCCAGTATTAACCAAATTTCCAAGAAAAGCTACCACTACCACCACCCACACCTAATCCCAATGTTGATCATTCATTATTAGATTTCTTATGAATCTGCATTTAAATGACATTTTCCTTTACATACATTTCTATAATGTTTAAATATTACACTGTTACAAGTATGCAATCCTAATGACACCCGCAGCGACAAGTGCTGTGATATCATCCCATCACTAGAGGGCATTACTGACTGTGTCTTATTTTAAACTCCATTTTTAAATGTCCATCTAAGGAAGTTTGGACATTTCTAGATGCTTCTTTTTTCCGTCACCAAACTGACCCTTATGTTACCCAGAAATCCGACAGTGTGGGAAAACCCTCACTTTCTCTGTACAACCCGACCCGCCAATGCAATACTGTAGCAGACTTAAGCATCTGTCAATTATCTCGTCATACATTAGTAAAACATACTCTAAAGTCTTAACTGTTCAACGAATGCTACTCGAGACTTATGAGGCTGTCCCCGAGGTGATTGTTTTGTCTCATTTCTATGAGAGCTCCCAGGTCTAATTGGCATAGTAATACCCCAGAACTAATGAATGATTAATGCAGTACAGTAGAGCTGGCCTGATGGAGGCATCTCTGTGTGACCGTCTGCTGACTCATGCTATTTAGCTGTCTACTGATCACAGACAATGGGAGGTTAACATTCATGCCTCAACCACAACAGCTTGCTTTGACTCGGCCAAAGTGGAGGTCTGTAATATTTGGTAATGGAGCCACACTCCATTTTGTTTCCCTCTGTCGTTAAGTGAAGTAAATAATGCATGGCTGCTAATGGAGGCAGGCTTTGCGTGGGTGGGTAGGCCCTGGGGAATAGCATGCTGAACACAGGAAAAATGTCTTCATTTTCAGATGAACAGCTGAAGTAAATTTACTTACAAACACAATATCTATAAGATGCGCATGAAGATTTCAGTGATAAATCCATTTAAAAAAAAAAAAATCTAACAATATTTTAAAACCAATAATATTTTAATAGACTTTTTAAAAACCAAGGCAACTGAAGACGTTTGCATATTTTACTGCATCAAGTCCAGGAGTCTTGGCCTGTCACTTTGAGACATTGCGAAATAACAGTATCTGTACTAGGTCATATCATTCGTTCATCTTCAGTAATTGCTGTATTCTGGCATCAAATTCAGTTTACATCAAATCAAAGGCACAGGTGAGCAAGCCCTCACCTCTTCTGGCTCAATGAGTTTGAACTCCATGCCACGACCGGTCCAGGCAATAAAGTGTGCATTGCCAGGATCATCCAAGAGAGCTACCAGAAACTGCCAGAGCTGCAGAGAGCCACGCCGCTGATAGGGGGCGCCATCACGGAACACACTGCTGCCCTCCTGTTTCACCTCACCTAAGCAAAGAGAGATATGATAATTAACCCAGTGGACAATGTTGCTTACTGGCCATCTATCACCATGTCTTTATGTGGCTGAAGTTTTTTTTAATATAATCTCACCTATAAAGTTCTAGGATATTCATCAGGATTTGTTCAGAATGAAAACTTATTTTCTATCATTTTTTAACACTACTTCTGTTCACTTAACCGACATTGTTTAATATAGTACATTGACATGAACAAATGATGTACTTTAACACCAAATGTAACATCTTCAGCATCTTCATCCTCTTCATTAACAAAGTAAAACGTATATTAATAGATTTTTTTTAATAAACCACATAATCAACACAAAGTGTTGTATTTTTTTTTTAGCTAGACTTCTTTCAGACCTAATAACTAATGTATGCTAAGCACAGTGTAGCCAGTCGCGATAATAAGAGTTCATTTTTACATTTAAAACATTTCAGATGTCTAGAAAATCTCCAGACATCAAGCAGGAAGGACAATACTGACAATTTTTGTTCCCATGACACATTCACTTCTTCTTGATATCAATAATACTGTGCTTAAGAAAATCAGACCGTGAGAACTAAGGCTAAATGACAACTTGATGGTGCTTCTACCAGTTTAGCCAGTGAAATGATCTACAGCTATTTAAGACCCATCAATCACCCAGACCATGGGAACTGGCAGCTCTGTTTCCTTCAACAGGTCACAAGAGCCTAGGACATCATCAAGCATGAGAAACTATAGTGTGTGACCCAGTTCAAGATAACACAGACCGCTTATTGTGTAGGAGAGTATTGAATGCTTTTAAACAGTAGATGATGTTACAGAGAAAGAACTAGAATGATTCTTGTCAGTGTAAAGGGTTGTGGTTACTTTCCCATAGTATTAGGCTGCATTGTCTTCTACTGTGATGCAAATGTCAGTGATAGTGTGAAATGGAGAAGTTTTAAATTAATGTGACGTGCATATGCTTGACGTACCTTCAAATTTCTCTGGAACAACGCGGGCGTCACTTTCAAACATGTAGCCTAAAAACAGGACAAAGGAGAGTGTGATTTCACTGGATTGAGTAATGTTTTTGTAGCAGTTCAGAGTTGAAGACAAACTAAACAGAAAATAAAATATTTAATGGCAGTCATTAGAAGAAACCATTTCTGTCTGCCTTCTAAAAACACGCAAGATAATGACATAATTGTACAGTTTCATAGCCATTCAACTACTACTGGGCATGTCAAAAGATGGAGCAATTACATTATCATTAGCTTTTAATGTACTAGGCTTTCAGTAAAGGAAGTGACTAAATGTCTATAATTAATTCCCTATATAAATCCCTCATTAAGGAGTTGCTTGGGACTGAAATGACTCAAAATGGTGCGACAAATGTTCTGGGTGAGCAAAGAAGTGGGTTATTTTTCTTTGCTGCAGGAAAAATACTGGCCTTGTCCAGTAGTAATATTTACCCTGGACTTCATCAAGCAGCAGAGAGACGTGTGCTGGTGCCAGTGGAAACACCGACCCGCTGACTTGGTTAGCCAATGACCGCACAGCACTGGCCAATCTAAGCCAACTATGACTGATGAGTGTGAGACACACACCTCCTAAACATGAAATTTTGTCTGTGCCTTCAGTGAAGATAGGCACTAAAATTCTTCAAATAGTAAGCAGTGATGGCCATACATTACCTTCGTTGTTGTGCTGGGTACTGGGGTAGCCTTCATTGTGGTGGTACATGGAGGTGCAACCAGGCACATCTGTAAGGCATAATAAAGGGACATGGCCTTGAATTACAACCTTAGGCCTCATATTGCTCATCTCAAAATAAAATCTGCACCCATATCATTCTGTTGGAATGAGGTTTGTGAATCTGTTGATGTGATAACATCCATCTCTGAATGCATCAAGGACAAAGGCTAGATTTATCATATCACCTGTCAACCATGATCTTTCCATGACCAACAGAAGCATAATGACACATCAATATCATTATTATTGTTGTTGTTATTATGGCAATTGATTTCCTCCCAAGCTTAGAGCCTATTAAACCACTAAACAATCAAAACAAGCTCTGTCTCTGTCTCAGCATGAGTAAATAAGTACTAGGGAGGGTGTAAGGTGGAGCAGCCTTGCGTCTATATAGTTACTCATGCCTGGGGAATGTAGTGGCACAGGCCAAGATAAGATGCCACAGGGGAAAACAGAGTTCTTGCTTCAGAGGTTAAAGAGCTATGTCTCTTGTGAAGCTAGCAGCTTTGCTACTGTGTATGCTCCTCTGTTGCTTTCTTCATTTGAATGAATGCTATGTGAGAACATTTATCATATTGAGGAGAGCTTTCTGATTGTTTGAAGACAAATTTTGAAAATTAGACAGTTTTACCCACTCCTCTTGGGCAGTTATGCTGCACTGCAGCCACAACAGCTGGCTAGATCAGGACTGGTGTTTCTACTGATAAAGTGTGGGGCATCATCCTAGATAGCACATAATATCCATGGATAAACATCCTTCTTCTGATGCCTCATGCTTCCCAATTTGACAGAATTCTTCGATTTCAAATCATGACTCATTCATTCAAATCATAATCATAAATTCATTCTCAAAATTGGAAACATTGAAGAGAGCTACAATGACACCAATTCATATGTTCCTTAGTTATTGTTAGAGTTATGACTGTAAGTTTGTTTGTTTGAATGCACCCTGTGGTGTTCTGGAGAAGAACAAAGAAGCTAAAACACTGCTGGTTGTGATCTGTCCCCAATAAGTGTATGTCCATGCAGTGTCAGTGACACAGCACGGAGACTGCACTGGCTTACATGGTGCAGTAAACGCTAAAGCTGCATGTGGATGGTCTACTTTTTCCTGCATCTACCTCACTCTGCCCTGCCCCCTGGCCTCATACTCATGCCCCCTTCCCACCACCATTGCAGCTCACATTACCACCGCTACGCTTGTTTTTCCATTATGAGTTCATCTGCCTGCAGAAAAAGGAAGCTGCTGCTGCAACCTAACACCATGAAGCACTCCAATGGGGATTCTAGTCTTTCCAGTGCCCTCCATTTTCTCAATGAAATTCCTATGCCTTACTGCCTTTCACGAAGTTGAGGAGAGGCGGCGTGGTGAAAAGACGGAAAGGAGAATAAATAGACAAATACAGTTGAGACCTTTACAAAATATCATGGATGTGGAAAAGAGAAATGAAAAATTAAAAAAGATACAGAGAGAAAAGGGGAAAATGGCTTTGAATTTATTGCTTACAGTAGTGGTCTCAAACATCTTTACTCTTAGAGAGCGATGAGATACACAATGCTTTTAATGGATCTCAGCATGGTAAGGTTAATGCATGAGTAATACTTAGTTAAGGCTTTCTGGTCCGTTTGCTTTTCTTCCAGTAATGTGTTTTGTGAATTATACCCATTCCTCCATACTGTACCACATGATACACTCACCAGGCTCATAAGTGTAGTCAGTGGGTTCCTGCTTGACCATCATATGGGCTGGAGGGAACCTCTGTGGGGCCACTGTGCCCATGTGGGCTGCTCGCTCGTACAGTGGGTCCAAAAATTCCTGCTTGAAGCTCTGCTGGAGGTAGGGCATGCAGGGGTCTGAGTGCTGTCTGTGGTACCCACTGTTACCCCCAGTGCCTGCACCTCCTGCAGGGGTAGAGGGCATACGCTGCAGAGTTTGACCTGGAGGTCCAAACGGGGCACACATCTCCCCTGAGCCTGTTGGAAAGCTGGAGCTAGAACGAGTAAACCAAGGCAAATCTTGAGCCATACGTATATGTAGCAATTGGATTAACACTATAAATATCTCAAGCCATTGGGTATAAGAGGTCTAAAAACATTTCTATTGACTGGTGTAGTTTTTTGTTATTTCGCATCATAATTCGCATAACAATAACTTATAATTCGCATATTCTGGGATTTGAACACAAAACCTTAGCTGTTGAGCTACCACTACCAACAGAGGTAGATAGTAGTGTGTTGGTACCAGACAATGCTGTATCATACAGCTATTCATCAAAATCCACCAGTATCCGTACCCTGCTCAAGTAACTATGTCTTTTCCCCGAAACAATAACATACCCATCAATTTAGGTGACATTCTTTTAAACTGTCAGATAGGGAAATAAATAGATAAATATTCCAGGGAAATTCATGGAAAGCTAGTGTTCCATAACACAAAACATTAATGATTGTCACAAAATAGAGGATATTTAAGATATGAGGTTTATTTGGTTTTATTTGACCACACATAAAGAAATTGACCAAAATGCTGTTGGCGTTACCTGGGATTTATGGGGTAAGTCTGGCCATGGCTGGGGTGTGACTGACTGACAGAGGGAGAGTTCATGTACCCCGTTTCAGGTCGGGTGCCCACCAGTGGTTTTGGGGAGTAATGCTGCATGGGGGACATGGGAGTCCCAGGGCAGGAGCTTTTGGGTCCTGCTGCTGATGTTGCTGCTGCTCTCTTCTGTTCATAGGCACTGTTAAGGCACGCAGCATCACACACCATCCAAACACATCAATACTATACAATAATCCAGCTGTCTGGCATTAGCCTATTTGAAAGTGAACTTCCTTTAGCACAGTCTTAACATGTGAATGCCTGCTGACCTGGCATAAAGGCACTGCTCTCCACTGGGATAGCTAAAGCTCTGCTTGTGACTGCAGGACTGGCTGGGGTCTGAGCCTGGGCTCTGAGGCTCCTTCTTAATCTTCACTGGTGGGCTGTGGAATGCCACTGCTGTAACACAGACAAACAGGTTCATTAATATAGACACATTCCATCTCGGTCCTCTTAAGCTCAAGGAACAGCCCTGGGACAAATACTTTTGTCTGCATTGGAAATACCAGACTAGTTCAATGACTCCCCAGACCAAAACAGGACCAGAGACATGTGACACATACATGCGTTCAAACTTCTGTTTAGTTGCTGCTTAGGTACTCATTCCTATATCACAGCACACACAAAGACACACAAAAAACTTATGGCACTCCTTGTGTTGAGTGACACATTCATCGTCTAACTTCTACATCAGACACAACACAGCTATTAACATTTCATAAATATTCACTGTCCTCACAAAACTCCAGTAATGGACAGAATTCGTGTGCCTGCCTTTTAATAATGGTTATAACATTGAAACTCAGGTGCGTCATTACCTGTTTTCCGTGTTAAGCTTTAGAAAGTATGCTCAACCTCAACAAACATTTTGCTCAAAACACTGGGTCTTTTAAGCTTTTTAAACAACACAACACACACAAAAATTTACTGATAAAAAAAAAAAAAAATTGCAAAATAAAAGGCATTCCTTAGTTTGCCTCATTATCCAAATTACGCCATTATGTACTGTAACTTACTCCCAATGTCGCCTCCTGTGATTTGTCATGATTTGCTCAACTTATCTGTGTAAGATCTGTGTCCTTTATATATCCAAACATTCACATACAACAAAGGGTTGAATTTTGTGCGCAATAAGCCAACATGCTTCAGAAACAGAAACAACACTTCCCTTGATTTTTTTAAGCATCTTGTTCATCACTTTACTTACTTCATTTTTTTTTTTTTTTTAAAAACCAACAAAAAACAGCCAACTGTGTTTTTTCACCATATCTCTGATATGACTGATAAAGAGAGTATGCAATGATTACCAATGGGTCATCATGGAAATGAGCTGATTACATTTTGTAAGGGTAGTGACACAAAGAATGAACACTGATTAAAATATTTTAGTATTATATTACTTAAATGAATTGTGTTTTTATTAAAACAAATAAACTGCAGTGGTGCAGGATCCACATAAATAATTCCCAAGACTCAGACTTTTCACATCTGAGATTCTGCAAAGTAACATTTCACTCGACTAAACTAAACTAAAATGCAACTAAAAACATAGAATATCTGACTTCCAGCTTGAAACAACAAACTAAACTCTGAATTCCTGTTTGAAAAGTCATCAAGGTTTCCTCAACTCCAAGTTCAACATGTGATGTCATATCAACATGGCTGCTCATAGCATCCTCAGTAAACACCTTCTTATTTTTTTACATTGGTCATACTGTAGTATATACTAGTATTGCTGTAGCTCAATCAGCATACAGACATATTAGCCTGTTAAATCCATAATACTGGTTATACAGTTCACTGTTTTGAGGAGGTAAATATACATCATTTAACACAGTTAGCTTGGTAGATTTTTGCTAACAAAAGACAAACATGTTTTTCCCACTTGGTAGCTCGAAAGCATGAAGGTCAAAATTGACATAATTCCAACTTGAATGCAGCATTAGTACTGCTTACATATGATGATATCATTGCAAAAAAAATTATTTTTTTTTAAAAGTCAACACATTGGTGCTAAGCAGGGAGTCACTGAGACAATTTGTAATACTTCGTTTTGGAGCTTGTCAAAGCATATCACTGATGACAAATTAATAATGTTAGTAACAGTCCATATTCAAGTAAGTATACTTTTCATGGGCAGACCTAACAGATAGCCATTAAAAGCTGTATTTCCTTCCAAGAGTAACCTGTCCATCTTGTGTTAAAATAGTCTTGTCAGTGGAACAGCCACTGAGCAGGCTCAGCATGCGTGGGGCCTGGGTCTGCACAGCAGCACTGCACTGCTGTTTATTATTGGAGTGGAGCAGACACAGCTCTCAGACTGTGCGGTACAGGATGTTTTTACTGGGCTGCTCAGAGTAAACAGCAGCAGTTGTGCTCCTCCAGCTGAGCCCCAGCCTGTGTTTATAGTTGTTTATGTGTTGATTGTCGTGGGCGCAGACCTGACCGAACAGGCACGGCTCAGGTAATTACACATTACCACTAACGGACAGAAAGAGGAAGCGCGAAAAGGCCTATTCTTACTATAATACTGCAACAAAATTAACAGCCCTCCCACATGCATCAGACAGAGAGAGAGAGAGAGAGAGAGAGAGAGAGAGAGAGAGAGAGAGAGAGAGAGAGAGAAAGAGAAAGAGAGAGAGATGGGTGACGGAGATAAATGAGT
Organism: Ictalurus punctatus; assembly: GCF_001660625.3. Taxonomy (NCBI): domain Eukaryota; kingdom Metazoa; phylum Chordata; class Actinopteri; order Siluriformes; family Ictaluridae; genus Ictalurus; species Ictalurus punctatus. Next base: position 13,652,223 of record NC_030428.2, on the reverse strand, counting down.
GCCATCTCCCTATTTTCCCATGCTGGGCAGGGTGACGAGGAAATGTTGGCTTAGGATAGAGCTCAGAATGGATTACAGAGTATTTAAAATGGCTTTTCAGACAGGGATACAATGGGTTAAGCATTTTAATCTACTCAGCCCATAAAAATGTGCCATAAAGTCTACAACTTTCATAGGGCTAACAAACCAAGAGACATATTCTGATAGAAATAAACTTACAAATATACATAAAGGTATTTCAGCAACTCTCAAAGCAGTTGAAATTTAGGATGAAAGTTGTTCAGGATTTAAATTGTTTTTACCCCTGTTCTGAGCTATTGTGTACTCCTTTTTGACAAAATCAGAAACAATTTTATGCATTTAAAAAAATGCATATAAAAAAATTACATGCATAGAACTTACAATAAGAATTATACTACATTTTGTACCTGTAAAATGTCAAACCGTGGCCGATCAATCTAAACAAGTGTCATGGTTGGAAGAAATCCTCGAGAAAATATAACATTATCAAGACGTTTCCTGCTGCCATTAAACCTGCACTGAGTTTACAGACCAGTGGCAGAAGAGTAAACAGAGATGTGACACTAAAGGTACTTTGTGTTATACTTTTCCTGTCCTTTTTGGTGGTAATTTGACGAAAGCAGCCAGTCTCTGGTTTCTCTCTTTTTGATTCATTTAGAAGTTACATCACATTTCCTCAAATCCACTCATATTTCATGGGTTTTGTTTCTTGTAAGAGAGGAAGGAGGGTCATGAACTTGAATGCAGTGTGTAACATCTGTGTGAGGTGTTTAGATATTCTTGATCGTATACTGTACACCGTACATACATAGAATGTATTGCAGATTTGCTGCAGGTTAATTTTTCCCAAATACACATAAAAATTTGAATCTATGAAGTACATGGGCAGCATTTTTAGATATATTTTATTATTTACTCAGTCTCGATCTTCCGATTAAAGTTACAAACTCAACAGTTGACATGACAATTTTGTCGTTACTTAGCATTGACACCTCTCTCCAAGAACCACACATATGTGTGAAAAACCAGTAGCATTGTGCGTAAATGACAAGAGTGGTTCTCCGTTCAGAATGGCTCTAAAGAGGACCTGGACTTTACATATGTAAATAGCATGCTTCAGAGGAGAGGAACAGGGAGGTAAAGGGGGATGGTCATGGTTGAGTACTTTAGGAAGTGAGGATCATTATGGAAAGCCATTCAGACAACTCCCACCACAAACAAATCTCAGGACCTCGATACCCCCACTCCCACTGCAGACAAAAAGACAGCCACCAGCTGTGACAGATGGAGGCATCATTGGCTCCACGAAAAAGCCTTGCGGTTCTGACTTGTGGAATTGTCCCAACATGAATTCTATTACTGATTGAGCGTCCAAAAATCATACAATGTTTGGCCAGTTTTTGAAATTTGTATAGTAGCATCCTGGTGTATCGTTCCCTTAGTGGGATGTATTTAGAAATTCTAAATACTCTCATTACCATACTCTCGTTTGTGGTAAGTTTGAATAGGATGCTAAACTCTAGAACTGTGCACTAAAACTTTTCTAAGCCAAAAATATTTTTGCTCTATGCTGAACCTCAACACCAGTGAAGATCTGGACAGTTTTAAAACATTGTATATTCATGTCAGGATTACTTCCTGCACGTTTTCAGTTCATGACAGCTGCAGACAAGGCCAACTCCTAAATATCTCAACAGGTACAGTGATTCACCGATTATGGTACGTTTATATCACAGGGACTATAAACACATTGCAGTGCACAGAGCACGGGCCAGAACATGTGACAGCTGCAGGCTGTAATTTGTTACAGCGAAGGAGCCTGAAAAAAACAAGAGCAAATGAATAAGTAAACATGGTGTTTGATAAGATATAATTCAGTCCAGCATTTGTAATGGACTGTGACTTTGTGTTTGAACCAATATTCGTAGAGTGAATATTCCTTTCCCCATGTTGGTGTGTTTGAGGTATTGTTATGATACAGCCATTAGTCTGAGGTGACAGGCTGGCTGGTTAAGCTATCTGCCTTGTACCCCACTGGGCAGCTCCAGTTAACAGTGATGAATCAATGAAACCGACCAGGCTACCAAATGTGAAAGAAGGACTTTAAATGATAAAATGGAGCTATTGATTTTTGGTATCCCACTTAACACAGTGACCCATCTCTCTGGAAACTGTGGCTGTCAAAGCCTAAACACCAGGCTGTGAATATAATGGTGATCTGAGTGTGTTATGGGTGACAATCACAGCTGTCACAACTTGTCTAGGCAAAACACTTTCAATGGAAAGACAGCAACTTGCCAAGATGAAGATTTAGATATGAATAGAAGATTTGAAGCATATTGTTCATCATGCTGTTCATTAGATTGGGGCTTGGGAAATACTTCAAATATGAGTCAAGCACTGGCGGAAAAACTCTATTTCTAGATTGGGGTCTGGAAACATTGTTTGATTTTACTTAGGTTTTTTTGTATATTCATTGTGTTTTTGTATGTAACTCAATCTTCAACAACACAATCAGTGGAAAAGTCGCGTAAAGAAAGAGGCACGAAGAAAATGAGTGGGCTTCAGAGCTTTTAGGGAAACAAGTCTGCCATTTCCACAGAGCACAGGAACATGTGCTGGACATGTGGTGCTCAGGTCAACAAGCGGAAACAGAGCTCATCTCTCAGTCAGAGAGAGCATAAGATCTGGCTCACCTTTAAACTGTACACTGTTTTTTTCTCCACCACAAGGTTTGTATATCACTTTCACTGGTCTGCTGATATTGAGGTTCTCACTGAGAACACTACCATATTGTATATACCATGTGCTATTTATAAGATTGTAGAAAAAATGACTGTAGTAGAAAACAGCGAGCAGTGCTAGCAAAAATCAACATCGACCCGTCATTTACTTCGTAAACTCACTTTTCTTCATTGGTAAAAATGTTCATAAGTTAATTTCACAAACAATAAGTGTGAAAGTAATTTGATGCAATGTCCCAGCAATTGTGCGGCCATGGGTTTTATAGTCATTGTGTGCATGTGACGAGAGTGATGCATGTTGCCAAACTCAACAGTTTCACTTCTCTTTACAGAGGATGAATGAGCCAGATGGACTTGGATTACTAGAATACAGAACTTTTTCCACCACCATCTCATATGTACTCATTAAGATATGAATAAAATTAAACATGGGAAAATGTTTGACCTTTTAGAAGAATACTAAGATTAAACAGAAGGAAAAAAAACAAGAGCAAGAAAGGTTAGTGTGGAATGAAGTAATCTTACGCAATATGGGTGTTGTAATGGATGAATGTGTGTGTGTGTGTGTGTGTGAGAGAGAGAGAGAGAGAGAGAGAGAGAGAGAGAGAGGGCAAGAAATAGAATGTGTGAAGGTATATGTAGAAGGAGTAATTAATCTCCCTTCCCCCTATCCCAAAGCTGTCCTCTTTAAATGTTTAATGCACTTATTGATTTCTCTCTCATTGCAGAAATTATATAATGAACCACATTGTAGAGATATCCATTCAGAGCAGTGATGTGCAGCAGGGAAAAATGGTCTCCTTATCTCCTGAGAGAGATAACACATGCCCATCGAATTCCTGTCAAACTCATGAGAAATACATTTCTACCAAGACCCTGCTCACTCTCTCTTCCAGTCGGGTTTGTAGTCTTAATTCTAATAGTTTGCATAACAGAGACACTGAGCCTGATTCCAGCTGTCGCTCATCTACACTTAGGATCGACTAATCCATCATTGTTTTTCCAATATATGACCTGGCCTGTGTCAGCAGAAACGTGAAGGCCTGCCTAAATAAATGGGAAGGACAAAACAGAGTCAGAGGAAGTATCCCATCTGGATTTTAACACACTTTAACAAAGCCTGTCCATCTTCTGCATCAATATGACCTGTCAAAACACAGAAATACAGCTTCCAAATGGTGGTCATGACAGTGGTTTGATTCCCCAGCAAAGGCCTCCTGTTCTCCTCACTCCTCTCCTGTGTGCTGTTAGATATACGGCCGCCTTGTTATCATTAGTACTCCCCCACCATTTCTTTTTTCTTTCAGCAGCAGAAAGGAGGGGAACGGGAGGGGGGTGAGCAGTGAGCAGACTACGTCCTGGGCTGGTTTGGGGTTTGCATTCTCCTCGCTCTGTGCCCTCCCTTCCTCCAGCCCTCTCCTTCTGGCCCAGTGAACACACACACACACACACACACACACACACACACACACACACACACACACACACACACACACACACACACACACACACACACACACACACACACACACACACCACTGTCCATTCAGCGTGCTATACCTCTGCTCGACTGAGCTTGAGGAGGATGTTCCAGCCAAAGCTATGTCCACAACAGTTACAGGAAATATTTTTCATCCAAACATGGGGATTACAGTTTGTTACAGTTTACAGTTCCTAGTGTAAGCATTTTTTTTTTTTAGATTTATAGATTCATTTAACTTTACATTTATTGGCAAAAATAGTAACTAGAAATATTTTAGCTACTTTTTTAGTGTAAAACCAAAGGAAGGCAAAAGGAAAGAAGGTATAATAGAAAGCAGAAAGAAAGAAAGAAAGAAAGAAAGAAAGAAAGAAAGAAAGAAAACATTACTTGCTTTCGGTCACTACTTATTTTTGGCAGCTGGATTCATGAATGGTGATCCCAATTTCCCTCAGTGTGCTGCCTCAGCCAGTCCACACAACCAGCTCATTCATACAAATGTGGGGCTTAAGCATGCATCGTGTGTGTGTGTGTGTGTGTGTGTGTGTGTGTGTGTGTGTGTGTGTGTGTGCATGTGTGCGTGTGTGTTCGTGTGCCTGTAAATGAGTTGTTTCTCTGCAAAAAGTAAGGGAAGTGGGGGGGGGGGGGGGGGGGGGGACCAGCCCTCTCTATGGGATCGGACGAGTGCTTTCTGCACAGTTCTGCCAGTTGTGAGGATGTTTTTGCAGACTTGTTGCATAGCAGCTGTATTTTGGAAAGTTGAGCGCCTTCTAGCAGTACATTTTCTTAGAGGAGGAACCAGGGGATCGTATGACATGAAGATTCAGTGACATGACCAATACTACAGGAGAGCAAACAAATGGCAACACAACTTTTATACTGTACAAAAAGCCACATTCAGAGAACTATGCTCACTGCACTGACCAAATTCTCAGTCTTTCTCTCCATGGTTCCATTTTGATCAAACTCCTTTCTTTGCAAATCTGGATTTATAGCCACAACTGCCTATATAATTACTCCAAGGCACAAAACCAAACAATCGCCCCCACAACACTGCAATTGCAGGATTAGATCACATCTTGGAACATTCAGAGAGACAGAGAGAGAGACAGAGAGGGGGGGGGAGCAGGAGAGAGCAAAACAGATTTTAGCATTTCAACTTGGTAGAGAAACAGGAAAAGGGAGGGGTTAAACCTCCATTCAGAAAAAGGAACCATGAGGGTGGAGCCTTCTGTAGGACATTTTCATGAATGGAGAATGTAGTCTCTGAGTGAAAGCCTTGTTTTTATAAGCACCAGGGTTATATTACATAGTCCAAATAAAGGTTAAAAAAAAACAACAACAACATTTTAAGAGTTAAAAACAAATACGACTATTTTTCTAGTCTACTTTTCTAAAATATTTTCGAGAATCCCCCCCCCCACACACACACCCCCCCAAAAAAACTAACACCTAGAAAATATGACCCAAATTCTTTAACTTATTTGTAAATTTGACAAGCATCTAAAAGAGAACTTCCCTGCTATCATCCTACTTGGTAAACAAATATATCATGTGACATTTCAAAAGTAACTTAAAGCTATTTAGAAACTTGTATAGCTTGGGTCATACCTTGCTGAGTTCTAGTATGTCTCTAAAAGGAGATTTCCTGGTAAACCTGCTGGTAGATTTTCTGCTAAATTGCTCTCTACAGACCCAGTCAGTGGAATGTGCATCTGGAATAAACAAGTGTACACTAATGCAGCAAGCAACACATTTGCAGCACCTATCTTGTCTTTTAAAGGATAACTTTCATCTGCTGTGGAGTTCATTCCAAAACATGATAGCAAGAGGTCACAGATGCTTCATATCAAAGCATGGATAAAGCTGCATTGGATAATTGTAAAAACAAAATGGAGAAGAAATGGTGACCATTTTTTTCAGCAGTATGGCATATTGCACAAGACCATACCCTGCACAGAAAAAAAGCACATTCTGGCTTTCTCAGTGAACTATGTGATCACAGTTTCTCAGTTCCATTTTTATGCCAACAACCTGAATGAAAAAAAAGTAAATTGGTAAACATATGATTTGATCACAGAGTGTTTTGATGTGCTTACAGACAAAGACACAAGGAGACTGTACCGAAACATAGTTGACTGACATTATGTCCCAAAAAGATAGGTCTTAAATGTCAGGCTGCCTTCCGCCATATATGTCACTACAGTACTACCGTACAGTGTACAGTTTCATATCTCTTAAACTGGTGGTTTCAATATACCTCCACCACAGTGACCACAAACATGAGGGAACCCAAGGTTATGTTCACAGACTGGCAAGCATACATATGTTATTACTGCATTATAAGAGTATCAAAGAGTGGGTGTAGCTGTCAATCAAAGCTTTGCTCCACTTAGTTAATATGACGGGACTGACAAGCTGAGCTTCCACTGCCTTCGCTAGTAGCTGTCACTGACACACCACACTGTGACAATTGGTTTTTCCCTTAATGGGGTTAAGTAGACATGACCTCTCAATGCCCCAGAGTTCATCTTGACTTCCTCCTTCGCATTGTGGGAAAACAGACAAAAACAATATGTTGTGGGAGCATCTGTCACCACAGGTCAGGTGCATGATGGGGTTAAATAGCAATGTTTGCATACACCAAATCTGCACTCACGAGACACTGAGATTCCATGCTCAATCCTTTAATGAGCCACGGCTCATTTCAAGTTACAATTTCTGTTACAGGGGAAAAAAGATTGTTTGTGTGACTCATGCCTTGAACTCTTTAACCTCTTTAAAAAATGCCAGCAGTGTTTCCACAACAGGACTTACAGACCTGCCAACGTGGTGAAGGCCCAACCCATAAGTTTGTGAATGGCTTCGACAAAAGGTCCAGGAGAACTATTTACAGAGTGCACACCCCTCCACAAAACCTGGCACGCCATTGTGTGGAGACACAACAAAAAAGGAAACCAGCTAAAAAAGCAGCCTTGGTGTTGTGTGGTACAGGAATTTGCTTTCCCATTTACACCTCTGACACACACAAAAGGGAATCTTTGTGTGCGACTTCTGAATGATCTTTTACCGGTTTCCTGAGCTATTCAATTGAGCCTTTGAAGCACATGCAAATGGAAGGTGCTGTTTAATACGAGCATCCATATGTATATGTTAGAGTAGAAGGTTGTGGATAAAGTGTTTCTCACAGTGGTTCTTACACAGAGTTTCTGGGACAGTCCTATTATATCGCTGATAAACACAACAACCACACCTAAGCCTCAAGCAGCTTCTGAATCAGTCACTCCCTATCTCTCAATGCAGTGCACTAACGCTCTCTCTCTCTCTCTCTCTCTCTCTCTCTCTCTCTCTCTTTGCCCCCCGCCCCTCACTCGCCTTCTCACAGCAATACAAACCTACCCTTTTATTATATTTACATACTGCCAAAGCTTAGCAAAGTTTTAAATGTGGGTTTACTTACAGTTTTCTGAGATGAAGTCAGGAACAAACTGCTCATCACTGTCAGGTACTTGAGCTGTAGTTTTTTTTTTTTTAAAACGGGAAAAAAAAGAGAAAAGACATGCTTAGTACCTGGACCAAGATGGGTACATGCTACAAAAGACAAACATGCATTTGTGAGACTGAGAATGTTATGGTTCTACAAATTATTCTTCAATGCATTGTCCTTACAGTGCAGGTGGAGGACCAGAGTCATAATTTGTCTTTACACAGAGCCATTTGTTGAGTATGAGCAGTAGCAGTATTAGCAGAGGAATAGACTAAGTGTGTCCATTAGGCTGGCCTTTCTCTCCCTTCATCTTCATCTGGGTGAAACCTGAGTTACTGCCTCTGGACAGCCATGTGACCTTCAATTCTACTTTCCTCTGTGCCAGCACTTTTCCATCAGCGGCAGATCAATACCTCAGTTGAATGTTGCATGTGCGTGTGTGTGAATAGTTTGATTAGTACTCAATTCCATCAAATGTACAGTGCACCTTGTTTCATCTTTGAACACATCTTTGAATATTTGCTACAAGAGTGCTAAATGAGATACTAATGGGAAAATGGTGTATTCCACTGAGTTATAATTTGCTCACCGGACATTTTACAACACATCCTATTTTGTTTTTAGTCGTATTGTAACATTTTTACATAGTTCACTCATTAGAGGACCCACATGTGACTGTCTCTGTGGTAATCTATCATTTACAGGCATTCAGAAGCTGTCAAGCTATGTGTCGCTGACTGATAGTCATGCTCTTGCAGCTTACTGAACCAAACTGATAGTGAATCAATACTGGAGCATAGGAACTGATGGCCAAGCTGCCTAACACCATCTGTTTTGGTCAACATCAATAGTGTCTGGTCTTATCTGGCTGATGGACTTTCATAGCTGACTGATGTGGCTAATGTATGGGCAAATCTTATTCAGCATGTGTTCAGCTAAAATAAGAAGTGAAGAGATGTGCTGAGCTTGTGTTCATGTCTAATGTCTCGCTCCGCTCACGCCCACACTGAGGCATTTCTCTGACAATGTTGATGTGGTCAGTTCGATGAAGGGATTCTGGAATTCATCATTGCTTTAAGCCCTACGAAGGCTGACTCCTCATGTCAATTAAGAAGTGCTTAAAGAGAGAAGCTTTACAATGAGAGTGAAGATGTGTTCAAGAAAGTGGTCATCTGACTTTTTTCATATGATTGCAATGGCATTAGAAAATACATCCTTTATTTCATATAATTCTTGCAAAAGAAATTGTACACATTATTATTTAGTATGTAAAATCATGCTTTAGTAGAAGAAAAATTTACATGTGTAAATAAGAATATTGGACATCCTTAAATCTCTGATTCTTCAAAGGTCATATTAAATTCAACACACAATTCGAGCTGGAGTTTTATATTGCACAATGAAACTTTTTTAAATGAATGTGCGATGAAATGTCACAACGTATCAGTAGCATCTGCATATCAGTAGTATCTGCAGTGGTGCTAAGTTTGCATTTCATGAACTTGCAAAAGAAAATACTGGATCAATAAATGACCATTATTTCAAGGATGGAGAATTGTCTAAAATAATTCCTGCTCCACCTCCCAAAGTGACCTTCAATCACATTTGTTCCAGCACTAGAACAGTAACTGGAGTCTTTCCATGACTTGGATGACTTTAATGAATGATGACTGTGTTCTTTTTACTGGGACAAAATCATCATTCATGGTGATTTACTTTTTGCCAATTAGAAACCTGAATAGATGCGAGCTGCAGACATACTTGTTATGCAAAAGAATCTTTTGTGGTTGCAGGTGCACCATTGCCATTATCACAGTCTACATGCCTTTCTATGGACACAACACACTCTTTTACTCTCCAGTGAGTCTGAAAGAGGAGTGGGGGACACAGAGAACTCCTGGCAGTCGCCCTCTGTTGACAAGCAGCCCAGGTAGGACTAAGATTAGACCTCACATTTAGCCAGAATTTCTTCAGAAATGTAATAAACCTTAATAATATTGACCGTTAGCCATAGTCAATATCATAAAAACACAAATTAAAAAACGACATCCTTTATCAGTACAAAAGATTTCCAGACACAAATTTGCATAAGGCGTGACATAGGCTTACATTTACGGTCACTGCTGCCACAGTTATCCAGAATCCAAAGAAAAGTAAGTCAGTGTTATAAAATTGTACAGCAACAATCTTATTTAACAGAAAAGACAAGGGGTCTTACTGATCAAGTGTAACTGTACAAAAGTACAAGTGGAATTATACTGTATTACAAAATGTCTTAAATACGCCCTCAATTTAGAAGTCTATACCGTTAAATATACAGCAAAAGCTGATTTTCCTGGACTACTGACTTACTTCCCATTAAAAGAAATAGTTAATGAACAGGCCCAGTACACGTACAGTAAGAAGGAGAAGCCTGACTGTCATACAGACCTCATGCCATCTTTACTTTCTTCTTAGAAACCGGACTATAAAAACGGCCACAAAAAGAGTAATACTGAAACTAAAGCTTATTCGACAACATCCTGTTTGACGAAAATTGCGCAGTTTCTCCTTTGAGCATGCTCAGACAAATTACATTAATTTCCTACATATTGCCCCATCCTACTGCTATACTGTAATTCTATTAGACCCACTCAAGTTTTCTTCTTTTCTGCCCTGAGGAGGAGCATAAAGCAGTTTTTCATGAGTCAGAGCCAATATTTGGTCTTCCAGATCAAACAATAAATCATTCAAGCTAGTTTCAACATGCCTTAAAAGGAAAACATGCAACATGTGTAAATAAAAAAATAAAATAAAAAAAAAAGCATTAAGAATTGTCTGGACATCAGTGCCTCTGGCTCACTAGTTTCTGGAGCTAAACCGGATACTAACCCGATCTTCCCTCTCCTTCTCTCTCTCTCTGTATGTGTGTGTCTCAAGTCAGTTCGCTTCCAGGAACGACTTGTCAGCTTTGAAATGCAAGTCAGCACAAGACTGGAAGTGTGTCTGCGCAAGCATGGAGACATGTTTCCTTTTTCTCTGAGGGAGGCTGAATGACTTTTTTTTTTTCGGTCAGGCAGATCCTGGGAGGAGCCAGGTTTTTCTGAAAGAGTAAAGGCTAATGACAAGATTCAACAAGCTTACCCATTCACAAATTTCTTGACCTCATTCTCGCTCTTCCTCTCACCATTTGAGAAAAAGCCCTAAAGCTGCTGTTTTCACAGTGTGGTGAATCATCTACAACCACCTGATAGTAAGCTGTTCACCGAATCCAGTTAAAAAAAAAAAAAGCAAATAAAATCTCCCTGGGAGGAGTAATAGACTCAAGAAAATCCAACTACCGTTTTGTCTTTTTCTAAATAAGTTTAATCAATCTGTTAACTTGTTGAAATTTTCAGTATAGTTTATATACATTTAAAACTCTTCCAGTGAGTACCGATGGTGCAATTTATATGTAGTTCCCTGTCTCTCTCCTAAATGATGTGCCAACTTCACTGTTAGATCCTGTATAATAATTCACATTTGTACACAGCAAGATAACTCCTCTGATTACTATATAATAACTTTGATGTTACTACATCTTATCTTGTTTCAATTAAATCTGGCTGCATCTTTGTGTAGAATTGAGAGAAGATGTCAAACACAACAAGAGTGCATATATTAAATGCTTTTCTCATAACAACAGAAAGTGAAAGTAAAGATGGTAAGAAAGAACTGTGAGGCATAAGTTGCCATAAAGCCCTTTAGCAAAAATCACTCCAAGCATTAATTACAGATTCACGTTGACATGTGGACATTGACCTTGAACTACAATAGCACACTGTCTGTGTCCCCTTCTCATCCCCTTATCTTCATGCAAATAAGCTGTCCTGAAGAACCTGATATCTTAACATTAAAACAAAGTTTGGTTTGTTCTTTTTGCTCTATTTGGAACTTTACATTCACAAAGTTCATGCTAATGCATAATATCCATACATTTTTAGATTGTGAAAGTTAGGTGATTATTACAATGTCTAAATTCCCTTTAGGTAATTTTTTATGCATTAAATAAATACAGGGTCAAAAAAGAAAAAAAAGTGCAGTATCAGAGAAGTTAACAAATTAAATAATTCACATAACATGCTGTTGTGTTCATCACTAACATAAATACTGTAAACTGTTTCTGCCAAGCCACATTTCACCTATTTGTCTCCTGACCATGCAGCTGTGATGCTATTTATTTGCATTAACTGTAATCACCCACTACTGTTTGGACATTTGGTTAACTTAGACTATAGTCTAAGTACCAGATCCATGTATAAGAACCAGATATTGTATAAAGAGAAAAACAGCTTTAAAAAACTATGTAGAACCAAACATTAGCTAAACACTACCAACTGTCCATTAATAATGAAATAAGCTGGGTAAGATGTACTACGGTATCAGATTCATACCCGAGTTAAAATCCCATTTTCTCTCAGATAAAATAGACACTAGACACTGGCCGACAGTCAAGGAGATCACGTTTCAATCTATGTGGAACTATCCAGCCATTCATCTAATCAAAGGAGCCATTCCTTCTTGGTATATAATTTATGCCGTCTTTGCCCCAAAGCAAACAGACACGGCTATACCCAGGTTATACTTGACAATTCCTAATTGCCAGCAGAAGCTTTATATTTGATACACAAAGAAAATGCCGATCTCACCTTCTGTGAGCCATGTCTCCTGAAGCTGACTTAAATCTTGAAAGAGATCTACGGGTGTAAAAACAAACAAACAAACAATATATATATATATATATATATATATATATATATATATATATATATATATATATATATATATATATATATATATAAATTAGTACTTTGGAGCAGACTCTTCAATGAGTGGAAAATATCAACTTGTTTAAATGTTACTTGAGTATTGTTGAGTTACAATTATTCTTTGGAAACAATAAAACAAACATGTATATTTCCTGAGTCTAATACCCAAATAAAGGCCACAGTAAGTTTCCTAAACTCGCTTGTTACTTTACCTTCAGATTCCTGAGGGGGTAATTCGGTGTCCATGTATTTCCTTTTTGCTGCCACCAACAGTCTATTTAGGGGCCCATTTCCTTGCGACCTCTGGAAAACACCAGGAATATTATGTAAGCGGAAATGTATACACGTGGAAAAAATATATTGTCATTACGGCAAACATACATGAAGGTCAGTGTGTACTTGTAGACAAACATGTAACATTTGAATACAGTAGATAATACTTTTTACATATCAATGTTAAACATTTAAGTCTGCCATAATGTAGGTTGTATTGATACCCAAACTGATTCTTATTAGGTAGACCATGAGGTGCTTTCAACAGCAATACCACCAACTATCAATATCTAAGTGTTCAGTTTAGTTATAATAATTGAGTCAGGTCAATTATTATTTGAATTGATTCAATTCCTGTAGTTCAAAGATCCCTGAATTTTCATACTGACCATCAACGAAGCTAATGAAGAGACAGTTTCTCTGGAGAGTCGTCATCATGCACGCGCACCATAATTCCAATTATAAACAACAACTTTTTGAACTAACTGCAACAGCTAAGCTATAACTATACACAAAACAAACCGCAGATTCAAAAAAAATACTGTAATTAATAAGTAATACATTCGTTTCAGTGAGTTATTTAGGTTCAAACTCCGAGCAGTTTTCCATGGAAGTGCTGCGTAGCACACACAGACTAGCACCAAAAAGGAGCGCAGCAGTAGCAGCGCGCGCATTCCGCAAAGCTTTACACTAATAAAGCCGTACTTACATTTGCTAAAGTGTAAGGCACTTGCTGATCTAAATATCCATCCATGTTACAGTCCATGCGTTAACCGTTCGCGCTCATTGAGGCGGTGTGGAGAAAAATCGGAGCAGCCTGCACGGAGAGAAGGCAGTGGGACACACGCGCACACACATGCACACACACATACACTACACACACATGCACATACACACACACACACACACACACACACACACACACACACACACACACACACACAGACAGCGGGAGTTGTGAATGGGGCGTCCAGAAGGCTGCATGCGTAATGAGCTCCATTCACAAAACACACTCACACACACGCAGCGCTTGCAAACCCCTAGCCTACTGTAGTTAGCTTAGCGACATGCAGCCAGATAATATAAACATGTCGTTCTTATCATGCTTCTGTTGAAGCAAAACGTCCTTTCTACTTAGTTGTTGTTGTTGTTGTTGTTGTTTTTGTCGTTGTTGTTGTTGTTTTGGAATATTACGATGTTGTGTAGAATTGTTTTGCAAAAGTGCATAAAGGATAATCCTGCTCACTAAAGCAGGAAAAAATAACGAAGAAACATTCCTGAACTGTTTATATTTAAGTGTGAAAGCAAAGCGTGCCTAGATAATTCAGTTTACATGATGGAAACTGTATTAACAGTTTTAACCGTAACATGTTTTATTTACGTGTCCGGGTGGCACACGTAGACCTAAATAATTTAATGAAAAACTTTACTGTTTTCTTTACTGTTGATTTGGATAGGAGCTACTTCTCTGGCTTTCGGATGTCCGCTCAGTCGTAAAGGTTCCTGATTGGTGGATTTCCTCTTTCAGGAGCTCAGATTTCTCTCTTTGTCCTAATGAATGGTCTTACTTGTGAATGAAACCTCGACGCCTTCCTTTGCACCAATCAGATTCGAAACTGTACGAAAGCCTAGCAACGGTGGGGCGGGGTCTGTATCTACCTGACCAATCCACGATCAGGAACCCAAGAGTTTTCCTTCTAGATTTTGCAGTTGTTTTTCATTCACAAAAAGGAAGGAGAAAGTGGAGGGAGGGGGGAAAAAACTCCATTCATAAAAAAAACTTGCCCTGGCATGAATGTACGGAGTTGTTTTCGCTCTATTAACAACAGACACGGCTGGGGGAAAAACAGCACGAAGTCCCACTTCCACAAGAATGTACTGCATTAACTAATCTGAACGCTCTCGAGTTACTGACAAGAGTTTAGGGCCAGTAGAGATTAAGATATTTTCGCAATGAATTCAAAAATTTTCAAGTTTCATTTAGACTTTTTTTTCGCTTTTAATTAGCTCGAGGTGCTGGGAAAGAAGTGTTTACAATAAGTGTTTCTTGTATATAATTGCTGAACGTAGGATTTCTACTTTATATTTGCGTCTCAAATTGACTCAGACTAAAAAGAAGAGTAGAGCTGGGGTAAATGATTGAATTATATAGCCCTAATAGATTTTTTGTCAGATATATATTGATATATATTGTTGCCATACATATTAAAAATATGTAAATATAGTATATCAACAGTATACTGTAGTATAGTTATTTACTGTGAAAGTACCCATTCAGAGTACTTGCATTTTCTTTATATATATATATATATATATATATATATATATATATATATATATATATATATATATATATATAGAGAGAGAGAGAGAGAGAGAGAGAGAGAGAGAGAGAGAGAGAGAGAATATATTAGCTTTAAGCATTATGTTATGTTATTGTGCTTAGTTAAACACCGTTAAACTTAGTCACAACACATGACTAAACGACTTGAGGCAAGCACTGTATTTAAACACGAAAGTTAATGTGACTACATTGAAAATGATGTCGGCCATTTTGACAAAATCACATGAAAGGGCTATTATCCCGTTTGTTTTATTTAGGAAGAACACTGATGCAACCTAATAGTGTAGGTCTCACATTATCTTATAAGTTCTGCAAATTTCACTTAAAACTGCTGACAAAGATGGGGATGTTGAAACTCATGCCATATATTTTTTAAAGATTTAATGGTTAAAGCATTAAAGCAGAAGAGTGCATAGGTTAGCATTGTGCACTTTGACTTCCCAAAGAGATTCCCATTATCTTCCACAGCTGAGCCATTTGTGCAAGGCATGAAGCATATGTTCACTTCTTATCCTGCCAAATAACCACTTCATTGAAAATAAAAATTTAGATGGACAACTTATCTTTGTTGCAGCCTCTTCCTTTTATCATCCATTTCACTCTTTTACTCGTTCACTAGGGGTTAAGTCTGCAAATCCACTATAACATAACATGTACTGTGAACATCACTTTAAATTTCTATTCTATTCTATTCTATCAGTTCTGGTCAGTGCCGTATAGAAGCTTACTTGTTAATTTCCTAGCATAATGATAAAAAATATGTTAAAAATAAAGATGCAGTGTATTGTCATTTTTTTTATCATATTTATCATATTTAACACAAATATGTGTTAAATTTTAATCCAGTACCAAAGGCTAATTTTCCTAACTTGCATAACACTCATCTAACTAACTGGTTAAAAAACAAACAAAAAAAAACATGTATAAGGGTAAATTAAGGACAGTCTATAGTGTGATTTCTTGATGAGTACATGCTGGCAATTTTTCTCTTTTATTTTAAGACATAATTATATTATATTATATTATATTATATTATATTATATTATATTATATTATATTATATTATATTATATTATATTAGTAGTATTATGTGAACAAGTTTTCAGAGAAATGAGAAATATCAGAGCTTTAACTGTCTAAGACCAATCTATATACACTGGATAAAGTGTTGAAGCTGGGATGTTAAGTGTCCGTGGTTCTACGTCACCAGGAAGTTCCACTTCAAACTGACATTGTGTGAAACGGGGAACAGGCCATGTGCACTAGGGTGGGTGAAGAACCTTTCCTTCAAAACTCACTACATACAATGACTAAAAATAATCCCTGAAAAACGTTTGGCCACAGACTTATCTGACATCCTTTTTATGCCAGGTTGCCAAATTAGGCCTTGTATCCTGCACTGTACTGGTCCATATGCATGCCCATGTCTACTCTGATTTCCTTCAGTTGTCATAGTCAAGGAATGGGTTTCACCCAAGTATAATCTTATACAAAGCCTGTTGTTTTTGAATTAAAAACTATGGTTTTATGTTTAGACTTGCATATGAAAAACACACAAGAAATTGAAAGTAAAAGTTCGGGACAAGATGACTATTTGTAGCCTGATATTTAAAATGCCTTAGACATCATGTGAAAACATTTGCACCTCATTTTGCTTTATTAGTGAAAATAGATTTTATATTTATAGCCATTATTAATAACACTACAATATATATGCTGGCACTTCCAAATGTTCAATGTGGCTCTCCATAATTGGAGAGCAAATCATTTTATTACAACTATTCCTTTCATCTAATTTACAAGCCAGCAGTTTACTAAGAAAATAGTAGCCCTAAATAATGACCACAGTCAAGTGCACAGTTAGTGTAGTCTGTAGCTGTGGCTGAATGTGGCAAGCTGTAAGTCATTGTCAGGCACTGTCAGATTTATACCCCTTGGCCCCGAGCCTGTGTGTCACATTGTGTTTGCCTACACCCACCCATATTAAACGATTTCTCACCAACCCCCATGGAATGCCTGGCACTGTGTAACACATAACCAGATGAGTATGAGGCCTCTTTATATCAGCTGCCACTCTATGTTTTTGTCTGAGCCTGTGCGTGTGTGAATGTGTCTGGCTGTGTGTGTAGTTTTTGTCTATTGTATAATTATTTCTCGGCCTTTTGTTCTCTTTGTGTTTTGAATGCCTTCCTAAACGTGCTAGTTCATATGTAGGTATTTGTTGTGCTGACAGTTGTTTGTGTGTGCTTTGATATCGCAGCCTGCCTGTTAGTCATTCCTGCTGTGTGTTTTGTCGTTGCCTGGATGCCTGTGTGTGTGTGTGTGTGTGTGTGTGTGTGTGTGTGTGTGTGTGTGTGTGTGTGTGTGTGTGTGTAGGACTGGGCAGGAAATGTCTCTGCTGGCATTTGAGAAACCCTACACGAATCAGTCCAAGCGTGGCATGAGCACCTGCAGCCCAGCATCCTGCTACACACAGAGGCCTGCTTGTTTGTCAACAGGCCTTTTCCCTGTTAAAGTCAGGGTCTCTCCGTAAGCTCTGCGGTATGGGAGATCAGTCAGACTGGCACAATGGACTCCTGCTTTACATGCCCACCCTTCAGCAAAGGCTTTCTCATGCCCACACAGCTGCACCAACCCAGCTGAGACTATATATCAGAAACAATGCCCCTACTTTTAATTCACCATCACAGTTTATCTCTGGCTACCAGACACACATCAGAAGATCATAAAGAATAACTTTTTTATTCTAAATCAAGAGATATTACAGTACTGGGGCGAACAGTAGGGTGTTCTTAGAGTCCCTAACACTGCTCATTTTGTTTAAAACTCAGTTGTTAGTTCTGCCAAAGTGCTGACATACACTTAGGCACATTCTGTTTTCCTGTTCATTTCTAAGTCAATATAAGGACAAAGCATAACCACGTGTATGTCAGATATAATAATCCTCTTGTATTTATCTGCCTAAGGTACAAATGTGATTTGCCAGAGGATAATTATAAATATGGGGGTCTTCAGTCAATGCTAAAAAGTGAAGGGAAAAAAACAGAACACACGCTATACACCATTTAAATATTTAGATATGATGTCTACCATAATTGCTATATTGATCCAGCTATGGCATTGCAATCACTAAAAATATCCAACCTAAGAGATTAAATACAAAGTTTACCTAATTAGTTAACACACATGCCTGCCCAGAAAAGCTACAATAGCAGCATATTAGTGATGTAACTGTATGAGAATACATTATTCTTAATAAACAGACAAATAGTTCTAAACAGATACAGATACCAAAAATATTTGTCTAGTTTTTTCCAAGCTGTTTTTTTTTTAAGTTAGAAAGCTTGCCAGAAAGGATTGCAGGGCATGTGGTTGCGATTAGATGTGTGTATTGTAACACGACAAAAAAAGGATTTTACCTTCATGCAGGCACAAGCAAGTTGTCAAAGATGAAGCTTAAGGGACAAGCAAAAATCATGTTAATGAATGCAGTGCATTTACAGCATTCATTCATTCATCCTTTGTAACTGCCTGGGTCACTGCAGGTTTGCAGTGGCTTAAATTAGGCTACTAGTTTAGTTTGGTTTGGCTAACCGCTGATATAGGACACCAGAACTTCAGATTTAACTATGAATACATGTGCAGTTATAGATATTTGGAGCAGTAAATATATACAGAGAGTGTCACTGCATTACACATCTAGAGTATACTTAAGCCTGAAGGAAATGGTTGAAAATAGTTGCTTAGTAAATGGTTCTTACTACAGGTTTGGAGCATATCAGTGGACATATTTATTATGCAGTTATAGTCTATAATGTTCCTTAGAGAATCTCGGATAATTTAAAATTTTTTTATTTCTTTGGATAGTAAAAGGTTCTTAGATTCCTTCTTGGGACCCTCTGGTAGGGAAATATACATATAACATTTAAGAGTTCCCCCAGTGGGATAAGCAGGAAAACATTTGCTGGTTATAGATGTAAAATTTTTCTTCTAAGAGACTACTGTTATTGTATAGGTATAGGTATAGAATTAGCATACTGTATAAGTGATTCTATAACACCTGTGTGGAAAATATTTTGTTTTGTTCTAAAAGTTATATTACGCTCTTTACGCTAATCACATAGAAGGATTTCCTTTCCTTTCTTGTATTTTTTTTTATGTTTTCTGAGTGGATTACTGCTAAATCAGTCCAATTGCAAGTTGTAATTAGTCTGAAGCCCTATAAACCTGGCTATATAAACAAAGAAGAGAGTTTCCTCTAAAGCAGTATGGGGGCGTTTGAGAGCCCAAACAAATCGGCCTTCATGTTTAGCTTGGATTTATTCAGTTATGTGTTACCTGATTAGCTTCAGCTTGAGCACAGATGTTCTAACTCTTTAAAATGAATGGAGATGGATTCGGTGTAACTGATTTTGCATTTTTACATTTTGATCCATATTTCCCATGTTTTGTACTTATAATTAAACTCTTAACAAAGAAACTAAGTATGGAACTTACTCATAAATCTCTCAGTTGCATTGATTTTGATGGCTTGTCCATGTTCTTGCAGTAGCTTGTAAAGAATAGACCTTAACTTTCTGTGAACCCTGTAAATCATAGTGCAGGGAACGTGTGAACATTGGTGTGAATCCCTCATCACGTTACACGCAGGTCTGTAAAAAGCTGATGGCGGAGATGAGAGGCAGCTGGAATGTACACTGATCTTTGTGATCAGAGAGGCATGTGGAACCTGTGCTCTGTGAGTGTTCAGATAATCAAAAGTGCTATATGTGCATCCAAGGCTTAGTATGCTTTTATACTTCAAGCCATCCACAGTAATAAAATATATCCATTGATAGTGACCACTGGAAGTAGAAGCACAGTGGCATAATCTGAAGTCATTGGCTTATTATGTGACTAGGAGAAAAACGTTTGTAGTGTTTCTGAAATATTTCTGTATTAACTAGTAAGAAAGAAATCTATCTCCTAACCATTTACAGTGCTGTGAAAAAGTATTGCTTCTGTTTTTGTGTATATCTCATACTAAATTTTTTCAGAAATTAAAACAAAATCTAAGATAATACAAAGGCAACCTGAGTAAACACAAAATACAGTTTTTAAATGATAATGTTATTTATTGAAGCAAAAAAGTTATCCAATACCAGCTGGGCTTGTGTGAAACTGTATTTTCCCCTGTAGTTACTAATTCTCCAAATCTATTAAACTGCATTCATAATGGGGTTCAGCTGGACTAGACACAACCCGGACTGATTACTGCAAACCCAGTTCAATCAAATCAACACTTAAATATAACTTTTTCAACAGCATGAAGTTTGTTAAAAAGGTCTTACCCAGTAACACACTATGCCAAAACTGAAAGAAATTCCAGAAATGATAAGGAAGGAGGTGATTGAAATACATCAGTCTGGGAAGGGTTACAAAGCTATTTCAAAGGCTCTGGGACTCCAAATGACCACAGTGAGAGCCTTTATCAACAAATGGAAAAACTCGGCACACTAGAGAACCTTCCCAGAAGTAGCCGACCTTCCAAAATTCCTCAAAGAGCACAGCAACGACTCATCCACTACAGGAACTACGAACCAAGGAACTTGGTTGCAGTTATTGCTGCACAACCAGATTTTAAGTTTAAGGGGCAATTAGTTTTTCACATGGGTGATGGTTGTTGGATAACTTTTTGTTGCTTCAAAAAAATAATAAAATAACAAAAACTGTATTGTGTGTTTACTCGGGTTGCCTTCATTTTATGTTGTATTTTGCTTGAAGATCTAAAACTCTTTAGTATGACATATACACAAATACAGATGAAAAAAGGGTGGGGCAAATACTTTTTTCACTGCACAGCATTAACCTTTTTGATTTTGTAGTCAAATTACCACACAAACAAACAGACCTGTTGTGACACATAAAAATGTCCCCCGAGGAAAACACACACATATGCAACCCCTGAGTAAACAGCTGTAGCACTTAATCAAATTATAACTCATTCTAATGAAATATTCAGTACTTCTTTAATAGTCCTTCTTCCTCTCTTTTATTTTTTTTCATTTTTTGTGCCTGACGTGTGTGGCATCTTAGCAAATTAACATGAAAGAAAATAACTAATACTCCTTTAAACAATGAAAAAATGTCTGTAATTAATCATAAAAGTTTCAGTGGACTGGGAAGCAGACCACACCATTTTACAAAATAGTTGCAAATTATGATTGATCTATATTTTTGACCATCATATTTTGAGCAAATAGCTGTATTTCAGACAGGTTAATTTGGCATGTCAGCAGATTACTAAACCCTCTTTGGCCTCCTACTTGTCCTTGACCTGGTGACAACTTCCTCACTAAACTAGATATATAATTGTTTACTGTAAAACCTCCTTAAGTAGGAGAGTAATAACTAATTGTCCAGGAAAAAGAAGTACCGCTGTCTATCAGTAATCTAAGGCTTTATTCATTGGTCTTATTTGAACATTGTGTGTGCTCCAATATTTGACCTATCATAAATAAAATGAGGCTACATTTACCATTAAAATGTGCTTTTTATGCTAATGAATACTTTGAATATTTTCTTTTCAGAGCAACATGCTCTGTTTCCACTCTGCTTTTCATACCATTACAAATTATTTAAAAGAAACATGGCCCTCCACCTCAAGACTGAATGCACTGAATGCAGGTACACTGTGATGTCAGACTTCTGCCCAATGTCACTGGATGAAGTCAGTAGGATGAGATCATTTTTCCACTCACCCTGCACAGTGGACCAGTGTAAGGGACACCTTCAGCCCAGAGTAAGTAACAGAGACTCATCAGGTTCAACTTAGATGAGCACGCTCTATCATGTTTTGTCACCTACCTGAAACCTCATGTTAAAGCTTATCACACTACTCAATATGCAGTTCTGATTATAGAGCCTCTTTCTATATATCTACATTACAATATAAGCTGCTTTTTTTAAGAAGTGACATGGGCCAACACCATGGAGAATCATATAATATCCAAACCCAATCATCATCTCATTCTGGTCTGCCCCTAGTTTATCTATCACAACATGACATCAGCCTTTGTCTCAGTTACACATCCTCCCTAGTGTCCTGATGGCTGAGATAACACAGGAAAGTCACTGATTAGCTGGGAATCTCGTTACATTAGAGCAATGGATCCCTCCCTTCCTCTTTGCCCTAATTGAGATCAACAGAGGCAAAAAAGCAAGCAGGTGAGTAGAAATGCATCTCTCTCTCTCTCTCTCTCTCTCTCTCTCTCTCTCTCTCTCTCTCTCTCTCTCTCACTCTCACTCTTTCTCTCTGTTCCATGTCTTATAGTCTTCCTGTCTCTCAGATACTCACTCTGCACAGGCTCTAATTTTAGAGTTTTCTTGACCTTGCCAATCACTCTATCCCCAGCCATCTTCGAGGCACAAATGAGTTACCTATATGTTGCAAATCAGTTTGAGGGGACCTCTGAATGGCCCAATACATTAGTAGTGTTCAGTGACCCAGAAAATGGGTTTACACCAAAGAGGAAATGATGTCCAGTCATTTGTGACTAGTGTGTGATGTTCTTATTGAAGTTCTTGAACAATCTACAGAAAAAAACTTTTCCTCTTCCATCAATCACGCCTATGTGGCGCTGGTGTAGACTGGGTGAATTCATCCTTGGATAAATGAAGGATCATAGCATGTGTCTTTCTTCTTTGATCTCTCTGAGGTGCTGATGAGTTTGAATTATAGTGCTCATTATATAGCCTTCCACATTTAGCCATAACACATAAGTCATAAAGAGATGACACCTGTTATGCTCATCTGCTTTAACCCATCTGAGCAACATCTAGCTTGTTTGTTTCTATTGTCTATAATTGAGATTGCTTGAGTTTATACATTGGCTTGTTGATTGTGATTCTTATTAAGTATTTAAGAAAATTCACGTGTTTTTTTTTTTGGTAGAGCAGCCTAACCTGAACATATTATGTTCCCCATGCTATTCATTTACAACTGTCATTGTTTTTATCTTACCTTGACTATTGTAATGTATTGCTCACAGGAATTCTGGCAACTTCCACAAACAAGTTACAACTTGCAGAATGCAGCAGCACACATATTATAACATACAAAAAAACAAGATCATATTAAACCAGTTTTTAGATCACTCCACCGGCTTCCTGTTTCCTTTAGAATTGATTCTACAATGTTATTACTAGTTTGCAAATTTCTTAATGGTAATAAAATGTTGTTTTCCAAATTGTGTTGTAAGATCATATAGTGATAGCCTTGAATATTTGTTAAGCTATATTTATCACTGATATTTTTGTAAAAAAAAAAAAAAAAATTAAACTTTTTCACATTAGCTTTTAACTAGCTTTGCTTTACTTTTACTGGTGTATTACTTTTACATTACTTTTATAGTATTATAATTTTTATTGTAGTTGTATTTTGTTTGCAGACACTTTTTATTATATAGTTTTATAATTTTTATTGTTATAAATTTGTTCTTTCTGTCACTGATATTATTTATTTCATTATAATTATTTGCCTATTTTAATATTATACTACCTTTTGTTTATTTATTTTTTTCTACTTCACACTGTAAAGCACATAGCTCTGTATTTTCATGATTTATTAATTATTATTATTATTATTATTATTATTATTATTATTATTATTATTATTATTGTTATTATTATTATTATTATTATTATTATTATTATTATTATTATTATTATTACACAGAGGACATTTAGACTTTTTGTTTGCTATTAAGTGGTCACCTTGCTATGAGAGCTGGTATGTACAGGAATTGTCAGATATTTAACAACTGACTACATCATGTGATGAAACATGGCACAGCTCAAGTGAATTGTATTCGTTCCACATAAAGCTCTGGGTGTCAGGTTGCTCTTGTTCTGCAGTATCATACTCCGGGACATGGTGCCAAGGTGAATCTCAGTCACTGTATCCAGTGACCCTTGATCAGAATAGTGGAGTGTATCACCTTTACACCAACCCATCGCATCTCATTCAGCTCTGGGCCATCTATGAGGCGGGAAGATCTCTAGTTACCTATAGCCACACAATATGTCCATGCAATGGGGAAAGTCAACAATACCCTTTTAACAGACACAGCAGTAAAGGACAAGTATCATCAGGTCAACAGTAGTGTGAACACAGTTATATAAGGACATCATAAAAGTTCTGCACATATGTCATCAGACAATATTTACTGCTGCAATCAAAATTATTCAACATCCATTGCAAATCAGGCTTATTGGCAAACTGTACAGACTTTCAGCTGTTTGCAATGAACAAATCAAACAAAATCAATTGAAATAGTTCAGCACAATGAATGCTTCAAGTGGTTTCCCCAAATTCAACTGAAAATGCAATTTATAATGATTTCTCCAGTTTCAAAATTATTCAACCCCCCGAATAGAATCCCTCACAACAGCACAAATATGCAAAACAGGTGTTGTCTCAAGCACACCTGATGCAACTAATCAAAGGCTTCATTAGTTGAACCAGGTGTACTTGAGCTGGAACACATAAAACTGGCTAGGGGCAAAAAATTTATGAAATACCTGAACGGGGCAGAAAAAGGAAGCTATCAACAGCTGCAACCAGATTCCAGCTTGTGAAAAACCCTCGAGTGCCTCAAAAGACCTGCAGCAAGACTTGGTGGCAACAGGCTCTGAGGTTTCAGTGAGCACAGTAAGGCGCATACTAAATGCAGAAGGTTTCCATGCCAGAACTTCAAGACGTATACCACTACTGACCCAAAAGCACAAGAAAAGTTGGCTCAAAATCCTATAAATAAGTCACAGAAGTTTTGGGATTCTGTTCTGTGGAACAAAGCTGGAACGTTTCGGCACGATGCCTCAGCGGTATGAAGAAAGAACACTCTGTCCACAGTCAAGCATGGTGGTGGCTCAGTGATGCTCTGGAGCTGCTTTGCATCCTCTGGCACTGGAAACCTGCAGCATTTAGAAGGCAAGATGGATTCCCTGAAGTATCAGGAAATCTTAGAAGAAAGCGGAATGCTGTATGTGAGGAAGCTGAAGATGGGGCGTCAACAGGACAATGATCCCAAACATACCTCAAATTCCACCAAGGCTTAGTTGCAGAAGAAGCCCTGGAAGATTCTACGGGGCCATCACAGTCACCTGACTTAAACTCCATAGAAAATCTCTGGTGGGATTTGAAGAAGGCCAAGAATATTACTGAACTGGAGGCCATTGCTCATGAGGAATGGGCTAAGATTCCTCAGGAATGCTGCCAGAAGCTATGCAGCTCGTTTGCAGCAGGTCATAACAAAAGGGTGCTCTACTAAGTACTACAGATGTTTGCCATGAAGGGATTGAATAATTTTGAAACTGGAGAAATCCTTATAAGTTGCATTTTCAGTTGAATTTGGGGAAACCACTCAAAGCATTTGTTGTGTATTTCAATTGCTTTTGTTTGATTTGCTCATTGCAAACAGCTGAAAATCTGTAAATTTCTACAATAAACCTGATTTGCAATGGGGGGTTGAATAATTCTGAATACAACTGTTGTGTGTTATGGATGTCAGGCAAAGTTTGTTTGAGGCAAACTTCTCTGACTTCTTTCTAGCTTTCCAGGTAGATATACTGCATGTGGTTTTAGTGTGACAAGCATCAAGAGAGTATCAAATTTATCTGGATTTATTGATACAAAAACTAGCATGTCCAGATTAAGGTAAGCATAAATGTGATTAAAATCATGGTAATTAAACATATTGATTCTTGAGAATTCTTCCAAGCCTAGTATTAGATTCTTTAGTGCAGTGGTCACCAACCCTGTTCCTGGAGATCTACCTTCCTGGAGACTTTAGCTCCAA
Organism: Ictalurus punctatus; assembly: GCF_001660625.3. Lineage (NCBI taxonomy): Eukaryota > Metazoa > Chordata > Actinopteri > Siluriformes > Ictaluridae > Ictalurus > Ictalurus punctatus. The sequence goes on along the minus strand of NC_030428.2, from coordinate 13,626,249 downwards.
CCATAATCCTACCCATCTGACCATCTAATCATTGCCTTAAGAAGTTCATGATCAACTAAAACAGGGGTGTTAGACTTGGGTGAGAGATGAAACCTGCAGGAAGGGAAATCTCATATAAGAGGGTTGGTGGCCGCTGATTTAGTGGTATCAGACGCCACCAAGTGCTCAGAACTGGGATAAATTTACATACAGAAAATTCACATTCCAATGGAATGCTACATGTTATGCTGAGATAATTTCTGAACATTGCACTACTGACTCTGTGTAACCAAGAACTGCACAACTTTTATTTTGTTGTCTATGATGTAGAAAGCCCACAATAAATCAGAGAGGTTCAATTAATCAAATGGTATTAGTTATTAGTATTGAAGTACAGTACTGTGCAAAAGTTTTAGGCACCCTATTTTTTTAGAACAAACTTTGTTTGTATTAAACAAAAAAAATTATATATATACATAGTACATTACATATATTTTATGTATTGTATATACATAAAAATTATGTTTTTTTATTTTATGACTTCTACATTATCAAATCCATACAAAAAAAAACAAACAAAAAAAAAACATTTTAGATTCCCAAATTTAGTTTTCTAGCACAAAATTAAATGTTACAGAAAAATGTTTGTATGTCAGTAAAGAAAGCAGTATATTACTTAAGAGACCACTTTTCAGACAAAAAAAACACAAGGATTGCTGCTGGGTTTTGCTGCAAAAATAAGAAGCAAGTGCGATAGTCAAAGTCTCCATAAGAACTGTGACTGGTTATGCAAATGCTCAATAAAACTTACAGCTCATTTCCTTATAAAACTGTGGAAAGTGTACCTGAGACTACTATTTTTATTTTTACTCACACCAACCATTGACTTTGTTTCATTTACTACTGTTTACTGCTCTGTATGGTATTTTTTAAAATGTAGAAACATTTAATTTCATTATTTTGAAGGCATCTTTCCTCTACAGCAGGGGTGTCCAATCCTATCTGCAAAGGTCCGGTGTGGGTGCAGGTTTTCATTCCAACCAAGCAGGAGGCCCACCTGATTCCACCAGTTTAATCAGTTGATCTTGTCTTTCAATAGACTCAGGTGTGGGTTCTGCTTGGTTGGAATGAAAACCTGCACCCACACCGTCGGCCCTTTCCGGATAAGACTGCTTATCCCCTGCTCTACAGCATTTCTTTGAATGTGCCTAAAACATTTACACAATACTGTTTATATCTATATGACAAGAATGTTAGTAATGTTAGTTAGCTGTTACTGTATGGCTTTATTGGTGATAATTACCTCACAATTAGTGTGTTCAGATTAAAATTTTGGTTAAGAAGAGGTTCCACTAGATGGCAGAAAAGCTCTCAGATCACACTGATATAACTGTTGAGCTTCAAGAGGAATTACATTGTTAATTACTGTTTATTACTAAAATAACAACACCAGATGTACAGAGATCAAAGTAACCTGGGTTACTGTTGTACAGTTTTCAGTTTTTAAATGATGATTATGAATATGATAATTCCGTTGATGATGATGACGACTACCATGATGATGATGATTTTTATTATTTGTTGTTGTTTTTAACAGTAGTAGTAACAACAACACAAATAATAATTTTATCTTGTTTGTGCTGTTGTTAACTGTGATGATACTTTGTAGTATCGCTTTAACATATTTGTAATATAAATATTTTGTCTTTTTGAAAATGTGAAGCCAAATTGTGTGGATAGAGTAGGAGTTTGTGTAATAAGACACTCCCACCTCATGGGATTTAGTGGGATTTAGAACTATTTTATAAGCGTGAGTGGTGAAATCCAGAGAGACTGGAATTACTTCATCCTTTCCAAATCTATCAGAACCAATTATAGCTCCGTATGGTGTGAATATACACACACATGCACAGACAAACATATATGCACGCACTCATGCAGACACACACACACACACACACACACACACACACACACACACACACACACCACACATTTTTCATAATACTCTCATGTAAACATCTCACTAAATCTTCTTAAACATTATATCTTTCATATTTTCCAAGATCTAAAGTAAACAACGAAAGAATCTCTCTGAATATCTGAAGAAAATATCTTTATCATCTGCTCCACCACACACAATTCTCTTCATCACCTCCTCTTCACCACTCATTTTCCACCCTTTCTCTTAACTTTTTCTTTTCTATCCAGACTGTCTGCCTTTTCCCTTCCTTCCTCTTGTTCTCTGCCTCCTCCACAGCTTGTCTCGGGTGAAATACGGGCCAGAAAGATGAGTGAAAGTTTGGCTGGAGAGAAACACATGGGCTTAGTGTGACGTGTCGAAGGCCAGCAGGTAATACCAGGAGCTTTCTTTTTGGAGTAGGCAGCAGGATTTCAGCAGCATTTTGTTTTTCTGTTGCTGAACACTGCATAGGCAGCAGAAGCCATCTCATTTCTTGTCTGTTTGCCCTGTGGAACATTCCGCTATTCTAGTTATAGTTGTTTTCAATATTATTTATTTTTCCTGTTAAGGTAACTTTAGGTAAAAAAAAAAAATCAGAAAGAAAGTTCCACACAGAAGTATCAATACTCTGTGTATTGATAAACATCAACTCACTGGCTCATTTGTCATTTTATCATTTTGATTGACTTTCTCAAAGCTACTTGAGTTACAGTAGCTGTATTTTTAAGGTTTGTTTGTTGTCACAGGTGATGCTTCTCCATAAACCTGTTGTGCTTGTGATTAGCCAAAAACTGCAATTCCTCACCCCCTGAATGTGCTGTGTTTTCATTACTACAGTATAAAGTAGCATTTCATTACACATGAAATGTTTTAGAGTCATGGTTCTCAAGTTGGATCTCTGCCATACAACCAGGGTTCCTGGTAATATTTATACTTATAAAAAAAGTGTTTTTTTTGTTGTTTATTTTTTAAAGTGGTCCCAGATTTAAAGCATTTTAAGTCACCTTTTAGAAGCATTCAAGCTTTTTCCAAAGTAACCAGAAATCTATCCATATCCAATCTATCCATTATTATTCTCAGAGTAGTGGGAAGAGATCTTGCTCCCCCTGTGCCCCCATCTCCCCTTGTACCCTCAGGCCAGGCCAGAGTGTCAGCACCCCTGCTGGGTCCTAGCTGTTTATCTCTTCCGAAGTGGCTGTGATTAATGAGACCCTGAACACATCCTCTTTCCCCTGAACCAGCTGAGTAAACAGGCCACGTTATTCCAAGTCAGGGCGCTTTGGGAGCACAGCTACAGGTAGCCAAAACGCTGCAACACAGACCAAAGTCCTGCCCCCAAATCTCTTGGGTGGGGGGTGGGGGGTTGGTTGTGTGAGGAGGGAAAACAGTTCACCCTAACACACTGCAGTTCAGGTCAATACTTCTGAGTTAGTATATACTGTTTTAAAATATACAGCTGTCTGATAAATTCGAAATAAAAAAAAATTAATAAATCAGTGGGAAAACATAATGAGTGCAGATGTTTCCAGGCTTGCTCTAGTTAAGCAATTAACATCCTACAATGATCTTTGGCATGTATAAATATGTTGAGCTGGCCTAGTCTACATCGATACTGGAGACAGCAAGGGGAAAGATGCTGTATTTCAATAGGAACTGTGATTAAAGTGATATCTGCATTTGGCAGGGTGGTACAGCAGTTAGCATCGCCACCATTCTTCTGGTGTCTGTGTGGATTTCTTCCACATTATCATGTTTCTTCCCATCTCCCAAAAAAAACATGCATGTAGGTGGATTGTCTAACCAAATTTTTCCATAAGTGCAAATGAGTGTGTGGAAGTGTGGGTGTATGATGCCCTGTGATGGACTGATGTCCCATCTAGGGTGTACTCCCACCTCACGCCCAGTGTTCCTGGGATAAGCTCTGGCTAAACCATGAGGATGAAGTGGTTTCTGAAGATTAATAAATGATGAAGGAAACAGCATTTACTTCTATGGGAAAGACATCCATGCATAGGGTTGGAAAGTACACATTGAAATATGTAAGGAAAACCAGAAAAGCTGTTCTTAAGGTGACTGACAATGTCAATGTAGAGTTCTCACTTTCAGCAAGAACAGGGCATCCACAACTACATAGAGAGAGATATAGTAGAGCTGCAGTGCATAAGCCTTTCATTAGAAAGACAAATGTATATTTGAGAGTTTAGTGGTGCAAAAACCACAAGCACTGGCTACAGAGATGTGGAAGAAGTGAGATGATCAGGTAAGTCATCTTTTGTTATATTTTCGATAAGTGAGCGAGTCCATGTATGGAATACACCAAGAGAATGATCTAGGCCTGAATACAGGATTGTCCCCTACAGTGATGGGGTCTAGTGACACTGTTATCCTGTGGGAGAAATTTTGCTGGGTTCACTTGTCCCTTTACAATTGTCACTGTATATCAATACATATCAACATTATTCTGACTGATCATATTTATCCAATGATGAAACATTTCTATCTCTATGGTAGTGGTCTTTTCCAGAATGTCAGTACACAGGGTGCGAGGGCTCACTGAGGGGTATTTGTATGAAAGTGATGTAAGTCATATGTTATGGCCTTGACAGTTGCCACAACTCAACTCATTGAATGTTTATAGGAGCTTGTGGATTTATGTGTTGGACAGTGCTCTCCACCACCATCATCAAAACAACAATTTAGCGAATATTGTTTACAAGAATAGTGCTCATCCCTTCAGTACAGATACAGAGATGTATAGAATCTATGCCAAGGAATATTGAAGCTGTTCTGGCAATCTGTGGTGGCCCAACAGCTTATTAAACACTTTATATTGGTTTTGCCTTTAATTTGTAACATGTCTTATGTTCAAATAAGGCTGTTTTTCTTTTTGGCAGTTTATTACTGCCAAAAATTACATTTATTAATTATATTTATTATAATGTAACTACAGTGAACTTGACAACATGGCCTTCTGACATGTCCTGCAAGAATAAGGGTTAACAATTGGAATAATTTTCTGCTTAATTTCTTTTTTCAGCATAAGTATTGAGCTGTACCATGCTGCCTACCTTGCTAACATTTCATTATTAAGGTGATGAAACTTCAACCACATAGTGATTGGATGCACTCACTGCAGACAGAAGAAAAAGTAAATAAATAATTTCTTCTTACAGCTATGTTATTATTTGATTTACCAGTATGTATTGAAATCATTCAGCTCTTCTCCAGGCAGGACAGCTGAAGGCCACAGGCCTGAAACTTCACTGACACATATAAACTAATGTAGCTGTTTTTATTTATTTATTTATTTATTTTGAGGTTAATGGAGTGAAATGTTTATTTCTTGTCCAAAGCCCTGTGTTCAATATTGTACTCTTCACTTAATAGGGGACTTCTCACAGTGACAATGTGAGTGTTATGGCGGTTGTTCCTTCTCTCCTATTCTCAGGTAACATGGCAGGGTTTTATGTTCTGTCTGTCATCTCACGTTCAGGCCATTTGTCTATAGGCATTTCCTCCTTCATCTGTTTGTGTTTCTGCTTTTGGTGTTTGGCCTCACACCTTTTAAACTGAGGCTGATCTTAGAGTTTGAATGAGGGCAGAACGTTTTTACCCACAGATGTGTGGGAGACTGCTCAAAAAGCCATGCTCACTCCCTTTCCCCATCATGATCAATTGCACTTGCTGTTTTTGAGAAGTTTAACAGTTGGCCACTTGAGTGTGAACTTTGCTAACTGATACAAATGCTAAGTAAAATTCTCCTTTCCCACTCATTTCTGTTAGATAACTGTATTTGCGAGTCTGCAAATTTGCTCAAGTAATTTCTTGACGAAGCCAGCACATCCTGCTTGATGATGTTGCTGGTTCAGGTTTAAGTGGTCAGGATGAGGACAGAGCTTTGCACTAAGTCTATGTGGCTGGGTGAAGGCCTGTGCAATAGGAATATAATGGTATACTCTTATAAGTAAATTTGAAACAGTGATATGTCCAACATTATGCCATATATATGTAAATGATGTCCAGGAAGAAAAAGCAAATGCACAAGCTAAAGCTAAAAGACTGTAGGACCAGCTACATGACTGGCTAAAGCTAAAAGAAATCTTCATTCACAAACACCACAGTAGTTTTTACCAGTTGCTCTGCCACAGAATTATGTCATTTAATTTCATTTTCTTTGCAAGCAGATGCTGTAATATACCAGAAAAATGGTTATCATGATATTTTTCACACAACTCCACCCCTATTCTAAATGGAGGTGTGGGCTGAGTGATAGGGAGTGGGCTGAAAGGCTGGATAATTACTGGTGACAGGGACTGGAAACATTGGCAGACACATCTCAGAGGCACGCTCTTGTTCTCACAATAACCAAGACTGGGATTTGGAGTATAAGAAACACGTGTAGCCTGCTGTTCCATAGTGTGATCATTATAGTTATTATTATAGTGACAAGAAATACTTAACATAGGCTTCTGTGGGCAATATATCTGATGAGGTGTTGAGACAGAAGCAGTTTTAAGTGCTAACCAAATAAAAATTCACACTTGTACTATATATATATATATATATATATATATATATATATATATATATATATATATATATATATATATATATATATATATATATATGTCGAAATGTGATGTTTTCCTCAGTGAATAAAAACAACATGAAAAGGCCAGATGTGGTCAGTTGGACCTTTTCTTCTCCCATCTTCCCACTATTACTTTGCAAAGATTATTACACTAGGGAATTAGTTGAGATGCACTACATGTTGCTTATGCACTTGGCTGCATGCAGCGAAAGGGTGTGTCAGTAGTCGCAGGCACTGCTAGATAGACTCCAGACACATCTGTATACAGTATGTATGCTAATACTAAAGTTGTGTGGTTTCAGAAACATGCTGTCATACTCGTAAGTTGTTTGGCAACGTTACCAACCCCTTCAGCTACAGCGTCACAGCATCTTACCCTCTAAAAAACTGCAAGGTTAATATAATACTAGTCAAAATCAATTAAATGAATTTACCCTCAGATCTATGCAGTGTAATACGTGTGCTCATTATTATTACTTATTATTAAATGTGCTTAATTCCCTTTAAAGGAGCTGTTGTGTTAGACATAGTCATAGACATAGCTGTGTGACAGTTTCAGCCACTAGAAAAAGAGAAATACAAAAAAATGCATTTGCATTTTAGAAAATTAAATTTTTTAAGCTTGGTAATTATCACAAACAAAATACTGTTTATATTGACTAAAACTCTTCAGTTTTGTTTTACTAAAATTGTTTTTCCACAAATAAATCTAGAATAAAACTAAAATAACCATGGCAGACTCCATGGACTAACATGTAGACAAAGTGTGCTATTGAAGCATTCATACACAACAGTCAAAATGAAACTGCAGAGAGTAGCAAACTTGTGAAGGTGGGTTCAGTTTATCACAACGCTTGCTAACTTTTAGATGAAAGAATACCAAATCCAAATTAGCCCTTAAAAATTACATGTTTAATTCATATAGTAAAATTAACAGAGTAAATTAAAAAGGCAAACATAGAACCACAGGAGGTTATTGGAGATTACAAGAACTAGTAGAGCTCAAATGAAGTCAAAACATTGGTTATATTTTGAGGTTTAGAATTTTTATTTGATATCATTCTGTGATTATAAAGTGAATGTGCTTGAGTATGTTAGCATTCCATTGCTGAATTCATGTTTATGTATGTTTATGTGCGTTTGTGTCCATGCCGGTGTATATGTTGAGGTGTGTGTAAATGGGGTGGAGGTGGACAGACTGTGGCCTGCGTGTCGCCGCTGTGTATTCTCCTGAGGCTGTGGGTTGATCTGTGGAAAAGTGCTTGACGTTCTTCCTCATAGTGGCCTGAGAGGAGTCAGTCCAGGAGAACACAAACAGAGGTGCTGCGTGAGCCACAAATCCCTGCTTCCTCTGAAACTTCCAACCCACTTTTTTCCTGTCCAAATTCCAAAGCCATTAAACTTTCCTGGCAGCCGTTCAGAAAACAGCGGTGTAAACCTCACCCAGACCCCCCACCCCCACCCTGCCACTCCTGTCATGACACCCCCCCCCCCCCCCCCCACACACACACACATATACCAGCACTCGGGATATCAGAGATCTGCCGCCCCACTCCTTAAATAAAGATCTGACTTCATAGTTGTTTTTGCTGAAGATCAAGTTTCCTCCAAAGTGTCTACTGGTTTTTACAAAGGGTCAAGATGAGGTGTGGGTGAATGGGGGCTCCCTTTCCACATGTTTAGTCTCAGACATGTCTGACTGCATGCCCTAAGAGAACAGAGATGACATAAAACATGGTCATATTAATGCCAAGTAAATACTCAGCTTTATGATTTCAGTGCTGTTCCACCAGCAGTCCTTCAAATAAGTGGTGGCTATTAAATCAGCACCTCAGTTCATTTACGGATGCTCCTGTACTGTGCAGAATGTGGATTGAATATATTCATCATTTTTATATCCAGTGTATTGATGTTTGATGGTTATGTATTAGTTTTATGTAGTAGTTTTATGTATTAAACATAACAGATGACATGACTTTTTTCATTTTCAAAAATTAATAAAAACCAATGTAAAAAATATATATCATGTTATACTTTTCAGGAATACATTATTATTATTATTATTATTATTATTATTATTATTATTATTATTATTATTATTATTATTATTATTATTATGTCACACAAGAAGTGAAAATATATAGACAATATATAGTATATAGGCAATATAGGCTATTTATCTAATATTTTTAATAATGAATATAAATATAAATGTTTTAAACACATTTCTAGACGTTTAAACTAATTCCAAGCCTGAAACTGTTTTGTCTATTGGTAGAATCGTTTTTGCTAAAGCTATTTCCCCAGTGGAATAATAGTTTAATGTTATAAAGAGATATACAACCCCAATTCCAAAAAAGTTGTGATGCTGTGTGAAATGTAAATAAAAACAGAATGCAATGATTTGCAAATCTCATAAAGCCATATGTTATTCACAATCATATGAACATATTAAATGATTAAACTGAGGAAATGTACCATTTAAAAAAAAAAAAAAAGGACATGAATTTGATGGCCGCAACGTCTCAAAAAATTAAGTGTTAATTAAAAGAAACAGCTGGAGGTAAAATGGCTGTTGCATCCACAAATGATAGTTAAAGCTCTATCATGCAAAGAAGAAGCCATATGTGAACATGATCCAGAAAAGCTGCCATCTTCTCTGGGTCAAAGCTCATTTAAAATGGCAAAGTGGAAAACTGTTCTGTGGTTAGCCGAATAAAAATTCTAAATTCTTTTTGGAAACCATGGACTCCGTGTCCTATGGACTAAAGAGGACTAAAGAGGAGAGGGACCATCCAGCTTTTTCGTCAGCACTCAGTTCAAAAGCCTGCATCTCTGATGGTATGGTGATGCATTAGTGCCTATGGAATGCGCAACTTTCACATCTGGAAAGGCACCATCAATGCTGTGAGGTATATACAGGTTTTAGAGCAACATATGGTTCCATCCAGATACCATCCCATCTTTACTTCTGACAGACTCTGCCTCTCTAAGACTCTCTTTCTATTCCCAATAATGTTACTGACCTGTTGGCAATTAACCTAATTTGTTGCAAAATATTCCTCCAGCTGTTTCTTTTCAGTAACCCTTACTTTTCCAGCCTTTTGTTGCCCCCCTCCCAACTTTTCTGAGACATTTTGTGGCCATCAAATTCAAAATGACCTTATTTTTTCATTAAAATGGTACATTTCCTCAGTTTAAGCATTTGATATGCTTTCTATGTTCTATTGTGAATAGCATATTGGTTTATGAGATCGGTAAATCATTGCATTCTGTTTTTATTTACATTTTACACAGCAAACATTTTTGGAATTGGGGTTGTATTTGCACAATTTGCATGTACACAAAATTTTGTTTTCACTTGCTATGATATCATTTGTTGCATTATTTAACTGACATTTTCATTATATACTCAAATATCTTAACATTATATTTTTATAGTCGAATAGTAAATCGTGTTAAAGTACTGTCTTTTGATGAAAACACTAATAGTCCCTGCACAATATGCATTATCATTCCTACTGCTGTCAGTAAATAATAGCCCCACATTTATTCTTCCATTAGTGAGAAAGATATTACAAATATAACTGATGATACAAAAAATTTGGGGGATTTTTGGCCCTGAACTCAGATTTGAGTTGGATATTTGGACATTACTGCATGAATACTGGTTAAACAATGTGTCACAGATCAAACTTTCATTTGTACCCTTTAATGATCCTTTCTATCTCTTATATTCTTATAAGTCTTATATTCCTTTTACCTCTTCAAAAGCTCAGTGGAGTTGGTGGCTAGGCCAGCTGCTGGGAGCTGTAAAAATCTGGGTGAGAGTGATGAAAAGGAAAGAGTAGATTGAGAGCGTTCAGGGCCAGAATCATATAGCTAAATAGGCATACTGTCTGTAAGCTGAGAGACAAACAAAAAGATTTCGAATGAGAGACAAAGGAGAGAGAACAACTCTCTTTGTGAAAAGGGAGAATGAGAGAAAGAGAAATCATTTCTGACACCTGCAGCGGAAGTTCAAGCCTGAATCTGAATCTTCTGGAGAGAGAAGCATGGTGCTGAGTATGGCTGGGCTCTGATGGGCTATGCTGTAATAACTCAGAGACTAGCTTGGAGCAAGCTAATAACCTACTAGGCATTGGTTTACAGTTATTCACCCTGAGATCTGGACTTCTGGATGAGACTTCCCACTCAGACGCCAGCAAATTTCATTGTAATCGCTGTGAGGGTAGACTTCTTGTCTTTCCCTTAGATGGATGGAGAAAATGAATGCTGGTGGCAGGTGCAAGTACGGCTGATGGCCTGGCCATTGGAGTAAGGCAAAGTTCAACCCAGACAACTGGCTAGTATTGTTCCTCACTATGGTTTTGGGGGAGCTCCTGATTTTTGAATCAAAGGCTAGTTCATATCAAAGGCAAGTTTTGTGTGGGATTAGGAGTGTAAGTCCATCAGCAGTTCATACAGCTGTTAGACGTTCCATCTCATGATCAGTATGTCTGCCTATTGATGTCTGCTGATGTGAACTGAACGTCTGAGAAATTTTACACCCATTGTGCAGGTGCATCAGTTCTGTCTCTTAGATTTATGGTATGGATAGGTTTATGTTTAATAACAAACAGAATTAATAATGTCTGGTACATTGTACGAAAAATTTCATTTCTGTACATTTACAATAGTTATTTTAAAGCAAAATGTGATTTTATTATTTTATTACAGGATTGCACTGTAAATGATTGAGAAATTAGAGAAGTGCATTGGTTTACAGTAAAATAGAAAACGCAATGTATAGTGGGATATTTAACATTTAGGCAGAACGAGAATAGTAAAGATTCTCTGCAAATTTGTGGATAATTTTTTCTTGTTGATGAATTTCTCACTTATTTCTGAAGCGAATATGTGAGTGTATGTCTTAGGAGCGCCCTAGTTTAAGCTGCAATATGTCTACTTAGTAAGCCTCCTGACTCCCTGTACAACCTTGGCCTCTTGTTTTTCCCAGTCTAGCTCCTCAGTGAATGCAGCTAAATGTTCTCAAATATCTCATTTCAAACAAGAGGAGGCGGTGGCTACAGAGTTAAAGCTCCTCTAAGTGATGCTAGAACAGAGGTCACCAGCACCTGGCATTTAACCTTGCTGTAGAATACAGTTTCACTAATCAGTGACTTGCTAGTTGGATCAGATCTCTATGATTTGGGTTGGAAGTGAATAGTGCGGGAAGGTAAATTAGCAAGAACGGGGCTGGTGGCCATGGTGCGAGAATGAGAGGCAGGCATGGAGCATGTTGGGGAGAAAGAGACACCGGAAAATTAGATTTATTCATTGGAAATTTTGTTTTTGCCAATGGGGAAAAACTTCAGGAGATTTCCACAACTTCATGCATCAGTACAGAACCACTTGTATAAATGATGGTATCACATTACTTTTGAAAAACTTCTGAATCTGGTTCATGCATACTTTAGTGGTTACCTGCTTACTGTGGTTATATGAGAGTTGAGTGCATTTTATTTTATAGCAAAACCAACTACCATAAATTTACTGATTAAACTAATTATTGAACTAAATTTATTGAACATCTTTATCACTATAGTAAAAATACAACTTTGCCTAATTTCCTCTATCAGAGGATAAATGCTTGGCTGTGTGCCAGGGTGGCTGTCCACATGACATCCGTGCCAGTTGGGTCAATGTGAAAACAAGGCCCTCTGTGTCTGCACCGCAGGGTTCAGTGTGCTGCAGACGTGAGAGAGACACTCAAGCAAGGCATTACTGTTGCTTCTACACTAATCCTTCCCAGACCAAGCAGCTTACTCAGGCCACAGAACACGCTTGTGAAAGCAGGTGCTAATTAGAGACAGCTTATTGCAGGGGTGGTATTGGTGATACTGGTGGCTGTAGAGTATATGTGTGTATAAAACAAATGAGTTGGCGTGCTGTGACATCAGCACTCCACAATCCCAGAGAGAGAACAAGAGAGAAGACAGACACTGACAGGACCTCCATTGTCTGATGAACACATAGGTCCATGTGTTAGAAATCATCCTCCCACGTGGCGGAGGCAGAGATGCAGACTGTAACTCAAGCCCAGGCCCAGGAACATGCCGTTGATGAAAGACAGTAGGGGAAGGAGAATATTAAAGCCAAGGCTCCAGAAATCCCAGCCTGTCACGCCACAGCTCAACCCTTCCCCCAGGGCCTTATGGGAGTTGGAGTCTGACCGTGGGCGCAGAAAAAAAGAAGGAATTGGAGGGAGGCTTGGAGGAGAGGAAATGAGGAAGCATGTGATCCATATCAGCTTTGGTCTTGTGGATAAACGTAGCTCTAATAATAAACGTTTTTTCATGATGTGGACAGGACCAGTACAGTATGGCTTATAATAATGTTTTCCAAAAAAAGTCCTCATTTTTACACTCTTCCAGCTCCAAGCACACCTGGACTAGTTATCCATTGTCTTATCTGTTGCAAGAACTAGTGAAAATTCATATTATTTGTTAATTTTTAATGCATATTTAAAAGGAGTAGGTTTATATATAACCTACTCCCTTCCAACAGGTATTACATATATATTCAGTCATTCATCTACAGTAACCACTTTATCCTGGTCAGGGTCACGATAGAGCTGGAATCAGTCCCAGTAACACTGGGCACAAGGCAGGAGAATTCATGCCGGATGAGATATTAGTCCATCACAGAGCATTAAATATATGGACTTACCTTTTACATCATAACTGTGTAATACAAATCTATGTTTATGTGACAGTATTTTAAGATCTAAACCTGATTTAAGTCTTCTAAACCCACTAAGCATACTAAATCCCTTTCAAAAATTATGTCAATTCTAGGCATTTTGTATTAACAGACAAAGGTTTTTAAAATAACTCAATAACATTCTTGCCAAATCACAACATCCGATTGCTCATATGACCTTTGAACACAGTGTGTGTTCAAATTGTGTGTGTGCACAATGGTCACACTGCTTTATTTTTAGATGCAGGTCTTGCATGACGGTCATTTCCCACAGCTGAAGTGTTCTCATGGATTTACTGAGCTGAGTGATAGTTCATGAGCTGACCCATAACTGAAGCTCCTTTGGTGGCCATTCACACTGGCATACATGCTCAAACCAGACCACTGACAAACCCTAAGCTCAAGTGTGTGTAAACCCACCACCTGTGAAACATGTATTGTGTCACAGAATATTTATCAGCAGATTTTTTTTTTCCATAAAATTGACTAATATGACTTGTAAAGAATATGGCATACAACCTCAGACAGTATCTTAAGACACAGTCACCCTGAATTTAAAGTCAGCTTGAAATAAACATCACTTGAAGTGGCCATAACTTTGAGAGTAATATGGAGCTTGCTGAGACATACATTTTGGCCTTTCAAAATATGTAGTGCAAAAGCCAAGTATGGTTTTTAATAGGGGCAGTAAAACAAAGCTAATGCACAGTAGTTTGTATTGATTAGCCATGGAATCTTCTGTAGAGAGCAATGCAATACTGTTATTTTTTCAGAGGCATTCTATTTAATTCTACTGAGTCTCTCATAAAGCAACACCTATACCTGCCAGTCCCAGTTGTTTTGGGAATTAAGACGATGGGGCAGACACTGGATCAGATGACCTGATCAGACAAGACTTAAGCAGAGAATTTCTGGCTGCTGGGGCACCTCTCAGAATGATACACAGAGAGACAAACATGGAGAGACAGACAGACACTCGTGAGAGGGCTTCTTGAAACAGTCCAGGAGCACTCAGTAGCAATCATTCCAGTAACACTCAGTGCTTAATAGAGTTTAGGGCTTGGTGTGAGTGATGCCTAGTATACAGAACTATAAACGTATGATATTATAAAACTCACTATGCTTTGCATTTTCTTGAAACTTGTTATGTGGACAGGACGACTGAGCAGAATGCTAGATTATTTCCCTTATTCTTCTCATTAGTTTGGTCACCTACCAATTCCCAAACACTTTTCTGTTGCTCCACTTGGGATCCGATAATTCCAGACATTTGTCTGTAAAGAGCAACTAAGTGAGTGTAGGTAACAGAGCAGAGCCGGTCGGATACTATACGTGGTCTATTTTTGTAAGAGTTTAAAGACCATTGGTCAGCATTGAGAGATGATTACAAGGCACAAATCATTATTCATATCCAAAACAGGTAGGCAAAGGTCATAAGCACAATTCACCAAAACAGTATCTCGGTACAGCAAGTGGGTAGAAGGAACTGGTAGGAACACTAGAAAACCTGAAAAATATTAAACGAATAAATAAATAAATGTAAAGACACCAGCTATTGAGTTTATTAAGGAATTAAGACTACTGGAAGAATATTACTTGCCTTTTTATAGAAAATAATGTATGTACAGTCATAACATTTAGGCTATGAACATTGCTTCTCTGTTTCTGTGACATAATGAACATACAGGTTCTTTCTTCTCTCTGAGTTCCAGTAATGTAAGAGCAGGTCATTTTCAGCAGGTAGAAATATTCAGTTTGTCCAGTCAGACTGACCTCATGCTTTCCTGCTCCTTTTGACTATAGGACCCATCAGAGGAGCTTTACAGGAAGCCTCGCATAATTTAAAACTGTGCTGTGCATCCCTGGCCCAACTTGACTGATTGTGCAATGGAACCTCAAGATTTATTTTTCCTGGGGGTCCCACTAATCATTATAGCTGCTTTTGGGGGGAGGGTGGCCTCAGACATTCACTGACCACATCCTACATGTACACACAGATACAAGCTGTTTAAACAGGCATGCACACACATACTCATACTTAAACAGGCAACATGCATTTACATACAGAGCTACACAAACCTGGAAGCACACAAATTTTCCTTGCATCCTCTTTTTAGTGCTACTGCTGCCTTGGGAGGCCATGCGGAAACCATAGCACATTTCCTCTGGGCTGCTTTCCTCCCATCCAGAAGTTTCTCCTGTGTGTGAGGGCAAAACTCAGACTGTAGTGTGGGGAAAGGGGAAATATATTTGTAGGTTGCTTAAAATAACACTGCAGATGAGAAGAATGAGAAACAGGCATGTGTCTGAGATGAACAATTAGGAAATCCTGTTTGCCTGATAAAGGCCAGTGTCCCTGGGTCTTCTTAACTAGATAGTTGAGGGAGATCTTTGGGGAGAAATGGGTGCCAAATGACTCTCTCCAACTGAAACAATGGAAAGAATATTGGGCAACAATCTATCTTTTATGAATTGACCAAGTCAGTGAAGTGTGCAGCCTATAAATTACTAGACAGTGGTTCAGTATTTCTTTATGTTATTCAGTACACCAACACACTGAAGTGAAATACTGACCATGATGTTGAAATGTAAAAAGACAGATTTCATATAAGAGTATATACATCTACAGTTGTAGAACCATAAAATTTTTATACATTCATTTAAGGAAATCATGAGAAACTGGATGAATTACAATTATTTTAAATAAAAGCTTTGTGTTTTATGACTGTGCAGGAATTGAGTATTTGCGGAAAAAAAAGAAAAAAAAAAACACCAACCAAACAGGTTGTTTCAAACAGGCCCAGAATTGTCCTTTTCACAGATTATTCAAGTAACAGATTCTGCACAAATACTAAACCATTTTTTTTTTAATGCATAAAATCAATGCTGATTATAAAAAGAAACTAAGAAAAGAGGCAAGAATACATTAATTTGATTGAAACAATAAAACATCAATAAAAACAAATATAAATGTAACTACTTCTGTGTGCTAACTCTCTTAAGTTCGGCTTTTCATTGTTCATTCTATCAGCCAAAAATGTATCTCTTGGGAAAATTACAACAATCATGAATATGGTCTTCCCTTCTCATTTGCTCCATGGCACATAAGAGACCTTAATTTATGCCATAAACATGACCCTGGATGTAACTGGCCATCCAATCAACTATTACACTACACCTTGGTTATGATAACTTGGATGAAAGCAAATGCCTATGGTTGATTAATAGAAACATTCATGATGGAGTAGGCTTACACAAAACTCTCTTTCAGGCCCATGAGGGGCATTTCTCTAAAGAATAACACATTACCTATAGTATACTTAGACATAAGTAAGAAAATCAAGAACAAATCTCACATCTTTCTGACATCTGAAACCAATAAATGTCACAGTGTTCTGCCAAATCTGTTTCTTGCTTTAGGGCCTTTTTGCCTGTGTGAAATTCATTGTCATGGAAGTTCAGGTCAGACAATTGTCTTGACTAGTAAAAAGTCATTGTCCAGCTGCAAGGTCAGACATTTGGCTGGATCTGAGGAGTTAAATGGGCATTGAATTAAAGGAGTTAAATGTAGATTTTGAGCTCTGACAGTTACAAGGTAAAATACAAAAACATTAGAAGAATGTTGACTTCTCAAACACACCTCCTAGAATCTGCAGTGGTTGATGGGGTTCATTCATGTTAGTTCAGGGGCTCATAAACTAATTTTCCACAATCTCCATCTACATAATCTACATAACTCTTCCATAATCTCTTCTACAGTTATGCCAAAGCTATGAAAACAATAGTGCAGTTATTAATGTGAACAGTTTACTAGATGCTATAATTACCTTAATGATCACATTACCTAGACAGAATTTATAGAGACATCCAGCTTCATACCATTTGTGTTCAGCTGGTTTCTCTATCTTGGAAAAGCAGCTCCCATATTTGCTTTTATTGAATTTATTGTGGAGTCATTAAAATGTGTTGCAACAGATATTGCTTTTCCTTACTACACTGTTTGCAATGTTGTCCATTTATTCCAACATGTTTGCATTTCTGAGCAGTAAAGATGGGGGCGTGTCTTTAATATGACTGACAGGAGTTATGTAACCACAATCGAGGAGACCAGCGCAGTAGCTGTTTTATCAAATGCTTTTTTGTCTTGTGTGTATAATAGTCTTGCATTGATCACATTGTTTCTACAATAATGTTTCATCATCTTCGCCAGATATTTCCATTTTATTTGTAATTATAAGAACAATAACCATATTGACCATAATTCACACATGCTTAGTTCTGTGCTTGGATTGGAATGAATAAATGTAATAATACTTTTATTTTTTGCCTTGCAATGGATTGGCATTCAATCCAGGGTGTATTCCCACCTCAAGCCCATTGCTCCTGGGATAGGCTCCAGATCCGCAAGGTATTACCAAGTTACTAAAGATGAATGAATGAATGAATGAATGAATGAATGAATGAATGAACACCCCTAGCATGTGCTGGCATGGCTGGGCATTGCAAAGTCACAGTGTGCTTTAATGAATCAGTGAATTGTTATAAACAATTATAGCCTGCAAATCTCACTGCTCAACCCACTAGAGGGTTATCTGCTGTTGAAAATATCTTCATATCAATTTAAACAATATAACTACTTTTTGCTTTTTTTATCTCATGCTTTTTTAATGACAGCATTTACCATTTATATAATTGCTACAAGATCAAAACAGGATAGTGTTTCCTCTCATCAGTATGTGGACATTTTTGTAAACAGAAAAACAGATAGAAGGTGCTTAATTTATCCCCCTTACATGGAAATGTCATGCAATGCTTAAAGTAAAGTCACCTGGTACTTACCCAACTATGACCAAAAGTGTTTTTGTGTGCATATTTATTTCAACAGCGACAGAAAACACATTCACAAATTGAAAGAATATAAATCACACTTTTAAAGTTATCTTCCTTATGTTGAGACTAACCCAATTCAGTGAATGATTATGCAATGTAAATCGCTAGTATATGCTATTGTTTATGTACCTTTGTTCGTTCTTCTCTTCAAATTCGTTTGCTAATGAAAAAACCTATCCCTTGTTTAAACGATCGATTTAACATCCTTGCAAAGGGAAATCTAATATATGTTTTCAGACAAGGCTATTTATTTTTGAAATGTCATAGGTGTAAATGAACTGCTACCCACTATATGTCCATTTTCATTAAGAGTTCTAATAGTATAATTATGCTTTATGTGTAGAGTTTATTTTGACAGCCATTACCTCTAATACAATAATAGTGCTCATAAGAGTGGAATGCAGAGGAAGTACAGAAGGATGGGCTAAGAGCAGCTGTGGTTGGCTGGGGTCAGGAGTGCTGGATGAGTTAGGGCCTGCTGTGGGTGCGTATGGAACCATTCCTACGCCAATCCAGCACAGAGGCCACTCACCTCTCCAGGTTTTGTTTGGTTGGACGGCTTTAGTGTAGGCCCACCATTGTAAAGCCACTGGATGCTGGATGCTTTACCACTGTTTTCTTTGGGAAGCAGGAAATTAGATGACTGGCTACCTGCTACAACAACATCCTGCACTTGAGAAGTCATCTTTGCGCCCATACCCACCTATTTTTTCCCTTCTCCTCAGCCCTACGCCAGTGGTCAGCCGCCAGACTTCTGGTGTGTGTCAGACTCCCACATGGGCTTGTCTGAATTCCAGTCAGGGCTCGGATCAATTCTTGTATCCAACCAGATGCTTCCGTTAAAACTAGAATCAGGGCCAAGTCTACATTTGATGCCAAATCTATGTAGAGATAATTTAACACACAGGTAGAGTGAAAACCCTCAGACAGGTACCTTTTATGCATTTACACATGATAAATTCTGTATTCAGTCAAAAGGAGTAGAATGCAGACCAACCACAGAGCTAATACATGTTGCAGAATATATCAGCCATAACAAAATCCAGTATCTCACACTTGCAAATGATCATCCCTGGAAAAAGTTATTTGTCATAAAGCATGGAAGACTTAAAAATCCATAGCACACATCCAACCGTATCCTCAGCTCATAAATGAAAATGGATAATATATTACTCTAAATGTCATTCTTGGCACAAGAAATATGAGGGATAAAGTTGTAGTATAGTCCCTTGTGAACTATAAATCATTTTAAAATTTCTATTTCTTCAAACATTTGAAATATACATTTGTGTAGAAAGTTTAAGAGACTGTACTTGTGGAACCCAGACTACTGAACAAAAATGCCAGAACATACAGAGTGTTTTACTGAAAGCCAAGAAGGATGGCGAAAGCCAAGAAGGATGGCTTTATGATTTCGAATTATAATTCAACATTCGCCGTTGTTTCCATTTTCAGTGATTTATTAACTTTTTGTATTTTTCAATATGCAACATCTGTGTTTTATCAATTTCATTACATTCAATGGAGCAAAAGAGGTACAACAATGATTGAAAACAACTGTTCAATAGAAAAAGTATATTCGAAGAACAACTTGACAGCATGACTTACAATAAAAACAAAGAAATGTAACATTGAGGCTTGGTGTATTGGCATCAGTTGAGCAATCCTTGGACTTTGAGTGATCCTGTGATCCTGTAACAGGCAGCTTTCAAGTTTCTGCTACTGCAGTGTGATTACATCATGGTGTCATCACTGAAAGCTATTTTAACAGAACTTGAACAATGAATATGGAGCATATTTATGATTGACAAATTTAATCTCTGGTATGACTTTCTCAGTTTGTGAGTGGATAGTGTGAATATGAGAGTTTCACTTTAGTAGCATATCCGCACCAATGGCCCTTGAGAATACTGTCCATCAGAAACAAAAATCCTCCATGAAACAGTTTATCTGAATGTGTGAAAAGACTGCTGGAAAACCTGACATCGTGTTAATTTCATTTCATATTTATGGCTCCTCTGTAGTAGCCTGGGATTCCTGGATATGTCTCTAAGTGAAGGTGGAAGTCAGGGTCATCACTCAGAGCTGGGTGAGGCTGCAGAATCCAACTCATCTGCTTCCAGGTCATGAGGGGAAGCCGGCTGACCACCTTTGACCCTCTTCCATTTCATACGTCTGTTCTGAAACCACACCTTTACCTACAGAGAATAGTTATCATTACTATAAACAGCATTGGTATTCATTTTAAATATTATATTTGGAGTCAGAAATTACTTAACACCAGCACACACATTTCATACTGTGATGGAATCATTTTTATTTTCGTATTTACCAAATGGTATATGTGTTTATTAATAAAGTAACTTACAAGCTAACTGTTTTGTTGGCTAAACGCAGAGAAGTACAAGTTATAACTTGACCTTTAGTCCTCCCTCTCAGCATGACCCATGGACACACAGCAGCTTAGGCCATCTGTTCCCACACTATTTTAAAGAATATTCCCTTTTCTCAATCTGTCCATTTGTTTGAGAGAAAAATGTGGCACAATTCCAAGAAATATCAAATATATTGGCGGTTGAGATATGGAGACAGGGTTGCAGAGGAATTGAGAACTGTTTTGGGATCTAGCATAGCTTGTGTTTATTTCTGTGCATGTACATGTGTGTGGGCCTGGGAAAGCCATCTAGGACAGGGCTAAGTGTGGTGTAGTGATGAGTAGGCTTTATGAGTGTCACTAATGTTTCATTTGATTCAGTCTGATTTATGCAAAATGCATAGCTGCTGGAAAAAAAAAACATGGATTATATGACACTGCAAAACAGGTGAAGTGTACCTGTCTCTCGGTGAGGTCCAAGTTAACGGCAATTTCATAGCGGCGCAGGCGGGTCAGGTAGTTGTGATGAGTGAACTCAGCTTCTAGCTCTCTCAGCTGCTCTTTAGTGAAGGCTGTCCTTTCCTTCCTTGCCTTGCAGTTTGAGTCAGGCTTAAATCCGGAGTCCTGGATATCTGAAATATACAGGTCAGGAGAAAAGTCATTAAGGCTTAGATGTTAGGCATTCATAATGTGTAATTAAAGAAATATATGCATGTGTATTGTGACTTTCCCATTTACATTTCTGAACAACATTTTGTACTACATGGAGTATTTTTGTTGTTGTTTTTTTTTTAACCAAAAAAGGGGGGAAACTTTAAAATACATTTCAAAGGCTGACCGCCATTTCACACGCTATGTTTAAAGGACTCCCACTTTACAATATACGTATTTACTGGTTGTTGTGACCCATCCAGGCCACACACTTCTATGGAGGTGCAGTAAGATCAAAGGAGCCATAGGACCAAGTCATAATGTGTCAAGGTGGTAGGAAGCATGCCAAACAGGCTACAGAGGACTTGCATTAAGAAGGAATGCACCGAAACATTGTTAAAATTGCTACTAAAAGAACAAAGAGTTGGATAGGTACAGCTGAAGTGTGTGTCTTTCTGTGTGTGTGTGTTTGTGTGTATGTATGTGGGCACCAAACGTCCCCACAAGGATAGGTTAATCTGACACTTTTGACCTTGTAGGGAAATTTGTCTGGTCCCAGTGAGGAATTTTTTACAAAAGCTTTTACAAAAACAAACAAACAAAAAAAACACTAGAGCTAAAATATTTCTTTTTGTTACTGAGATTAATGTTACATTTAGATGTAGGTATGTTAATTGATTAGCTTCATTAATAATTATGTACAAACATAAGTGCTTGTGCGTGTGTGTGTGTTCTTTTCATGCCCTCTGCACTCCTTGCCACAGTAATTCAACATAATCTGACAACCCACAATGGAACTGAAACAGAAACTTTTGTTTGCTGTGGAGTGGGAAAGTGGAGACTCTGACTTTTGTCAAGCTGTCTATAAAATACTTAAAACAGCGTGAGGACATGGCAGGTTGAAGATTTTCCGTTACAAATGAATTGGTTGGTCAAATAAACTGTTCGCGCCATCCAAACCTTATGAACTCAATTAACTCAAGAAACATAGATCAGCAGCAGTAGTGCCACCAAGAAGTGACGCAAACCCTTCAAGAAGTCTATAATTTGTCAAAGTGAGAATTTGTGGTTGGTGTTTGCCAGATCCACACAGTCAGACTGTGAAACAGACTGCAGTCATACAGATGTGAGTGCGGAGAGCCAGACCATTTGCTAACAGCAGAGTAACATTCATATATGGCAAGCAGTGTTGCCTTAAGAGGGTGCATTATGATTATAATTAGAATCCCATTCATTTAAACACACTTCCACAAGTAGTACATGGACATGTGGTAGCAGGTTGGGATAGAAACACCTGGTATAGTGTGTGCATGTGTATGTGTCTGAGTGCCCAGCAAACACTCTCCAATAAATTTCCACAGCAAAAGCCTATAAAGTTTTAGTGAACAGCCCTAACCTCAGCAGGGAGCCTGGAGAACAAACGACATTTGGCATGTTCTCAAATTGTTGGTCCAAATGAAGCCAAAATAAGTCTGCAAGTTAACTCAACAAAATAACAGGGGTCAGTTGGTTTTGCAGCATGCATTTAAAGGCGTTAGTACAAGTTTGTCTTCAACAACATTAAGCTGTATTGCATAAGATTTTTGAAAATACTAAAGTAATATGAAAAAATATGTAAATAAGGACATATTCCTTATTTACATATCCCTTACACTTCATTTCATAATCCCCTAAAATTAAAATGATACTGGAATGATAAAAAATGTTTTTGTAAATAATATATCTGATAACAATTATGTACAGTCAGTAAGTGTTTTGTTGTCACATGATGTGAAAACCCAATGAAAACCCAAACAGAGCTGGGAATTATTATCTTGTCAACACTTACCACCTCACACAATGTGTCATATTAATTTTGTTCTCAACATTTTCCTTTTTCCAAGTATGCAAAGCATTTCACTTTTAACTCTGAATAAATTTTAGAATGGTGCTTTTTCCTCCAGTCATTTCCACAGTGTGTTCAGTGAGGATTCTGTTACCGCTTAATGACAGGAAAATGTCAGTAGGTAAGAATGCAGGAGTGGAATCATATGGAAGTTATATTACAGATGTGGTCTGGCATGTTTCTACTGTTAGTGAGTGAGGGTTACATTAAGGTAACTCCAAAACAGAGGCAGCAGATATTTAAACTGCATATGAAATCATGAGACATGGATGCCTTGATGAGGTACACTTCAGGATGGGGTTTGTCTAATCATTTCTACAAACCACTCACAATTGTTTCAGTTAGAGAAAAGAATATTATCTTGCCTTTTTGGCCACTGAATTACAAAACCACTCAAGCGCTATTTGGGAAATATATTTATCTTCTAGAACGTTTCCTTTATTCCAGAATGACTGCCCTGTCTCAGTTTCCACAGAGCAGTTGAAATTAATGCCTGCTCCAGATGTTCTATTTTCCTTCACTCAGAATAGCACGTAGTGCAAAGAAGTGTGGAAGTGTGCAAAAAGTTAAACTTCTACAGCTATTATATAGATTTAATCATTTAATTTACCAAAATTTACAGTCCTGTAATCTAATTTCATATGATGGTATATTAACACCCGACATTTCTACTTTCCAAACAGAGAAGAAACAATTAGAAAACTAGAAATAATTGCTCCAAACCTCTTCTATATTAATATTTATTGAAGTGACTCACTGTATCACTGTTTCTATCAGATTAATTCAATTATTTGATTACTTGTCAGTACACATGAAGCATAAATATTAGCTTATATATATGTGTACTTAGCTAAGTACCTAAGAATTTAAACAATAGAAGGAAACTGCAGAATAATAACATACAAAGATTTGTGTTTTATGGGTCATTTGCCATGTCTATTTCTATAAATTATGTACTTGTCTTTTCCTGTAACAAAAAAAAAAAGTCAAAGCCTGGAGCATTATGTATGAGGATGCAATTATATAGTCTTCTATAAAGTTTTCAGTGTTTTCTTCTGGCAGGTGCAGTATGCTCATTGTTCACACCAGGCGTTGTATGTTGTTTCTATGGCACATTGTGAAATAATTACTTCCTAATGGAAGAGTATTGTGGATTTTACATAAACAAAATATAATGTAATAACAATAACTTTATGTTTTGTGACAAAAAAAGTATAGTGCTGATCGTTTGAAACACTAGATTTCGGTTGGTAATTTAAAGTTGGACTCAAAAATGTTCAGGTGTATTTTTGATTTAATGAAATGTAAATTTTGGATTTAGGTACTCACAGCAAATAAGAAAAATCAACAGAAAAATCTTTCAGAGCTGGAAATGTACATTAAATTGCAGTTGCATCACTGCATTTATTTGTGCAAAATCTATTTAAATTTCCTGCCTAGAGATTTGATTTAGAAAATTTGTTTACTGTAACATGATTTTATGATTTTAGAAACAGTCAGCTACTGCACTGTATGTTGTTTTGAACGTAAAAATTTCCATAAAGCTTCTTAGAAAACTAAGAAGCATATTGCTTGTATATCAGAATTTATATGTATATTTATGTATGTATTTAATTTTATATAAGTAAAAGCACTGAGTACATAAATACACATAAGAGTGCAATGTGTTCAGTGTTAAAAAAAATATTATGTGTTGCTGTTTGAAATATTAACATGCTGATCTTTCAACAACAATATATTAATTATGTTTCAGTGTAGTACTGATCACATTAAATATTGATCAGGGATTTTGCATAACACTTAAAAATTCACCTGTTTTTCAGTGAGTTGTTCGTTGTATCTGAACTGACACACAATTATATTTCCATTACATCGGACTCACCTGTTAGTTCTCGTTTCCTCTTACAGCTCTTCTTCTCTGTATCAGTTGTGGCTATGTTCTGAGGCGAGTAATCTCCCTCTAGCCGTGGTGTCACTGTCTCGGGCAGCCTGTCTGCTCCTGCACTGCCCATATCTGTTCCTCCAGCCACTCCAACTGTCACAGCAGCTGTATGGCATGGCTCCTGGCCTCTGCCACGTGGCTCACATGGGCTGAACTGCCACTCTGGCCGCTGGTATACGCCTTGCGCCTCCTGGTACAGTCTCTCATCTCGTGGGTATGAATGTGGCGCTGGCACCAGGCACGAGCTGGAGAAGTCTGTGTAGGCCAGGAAGTCAGGTTTCTGATGCAGGGAGAAGGAGGCCTGCTGGTAGGGCTGTAGACCACCTCCGGGGACACTGGCAGGGTGAGGGGCTCTGGCACAGCCCCAAAGAGCACTGCCAGGATGAGAGCTCCGCATGCAGCTGCTAGCTGGTTGATCCATGCTGAATCAGAAATGAAGGCTTGAAGTCACTCACACTCAAACACCACCACACACACCCAGTGTGAAGCAGAAGTCCCTCAGTGTGGCAGCTGCCTGGTGCTGACACAAGCCTGTGTGGGAAACGTCCACTTTAGCGTTCGTTTTTACACACACATCGTCATCTTGCAGAGTCAATCCTGACAAATCACACACTCACTCACAAAACTTCTCTCGAACTGCTTCGGAGTGTTGGTCTATAACTTAACATTAAGTGTGAGGTCAAGCACCCTCCAGCAGAGGTGTTACTGCAGCATCTCTTTCTCTGTCTTTCTCTCTCACGCTCCTTGGCTCTCTGAAAGTGTTATGTGTGAGGAAGTTGTGGTCCACACTCTCACACCCTCTCATTCAGCATTAAGGTTAACCCACTGTATCCACTCCCAGCTGCATGGGCCACTCTCACAGTTCTGAGGCATTCCTGTCAAGTGATCCCACCTCTCTTTTAAACGCTTAGGTGGGAAAGAGTGGCAAGTTTATGGGGTGTAATGTGAGCTTGCAGAGGAGGAGTCCTGCAGGCCACATGTTGGTACCCTCCAACCCGGCCCTGCTTCATCTACTATTAATCATGGAGGGAATTTTATATGCACATCTAATGGGATTTCCAGGCACAAGCTTTTAAAGGAACATTGTCTGTAAAATATAAAACGAACACCCACATGGGAATTCGGTCCAACTTTTCATTTTTGTTCTCCTCAAAACCCAATTTTCATCTTTTTTCATTTGTATGCAATATAGTTTTAACCCCTAGATCATATTGTGTGTGGCAGCAGTGGCAGTAAGAGAGAAATGACTTTCTCCACAATGCTGTAAAAAAAAAAAATCACATGACGGTACTTTTTCCACACAAATTTAAGTTTAAGAAAAGAAAAAATAAATAAATATATATATATATATATATATATATATATATATATATATATATATATATATATATATATATATATATATATATATATATAAACATACATCTGTAAATATAAACACAAAATTTCCACAATCATTTCAATGACACCGTTATTTAATATTAAAATAGATATGTATGATTTGACCATTTAAAATATGTACTATTTCTGTAATTAACATTTTAATTGTAAAAAACTCCAGAAATGGTTTACAATAATTTGAAGATACACTTAAAATGTACAATTATTGAGAAGTGAAACACATTTCTTCTCCCATTTTAGTGCAAAATATTACTTACAGATCTGAAAATGAGTATTTTTCTAATCTATTTTAGCAATGTGTAAAATGCTTGGGTGTTATAAATATTTTGTTATGGTAGAGCATATGGTAGAACTCCCCCCCTCCCTAAGATCGATCATGACCATTGGAAACATGTTGTGCTTATTACTGTTAATCAGCTTTAATTATTGAAAATGATACCGTTTACTGTAAGCACAATGTGTGAGTGTATTTTGTGAATGTGGTCAGATTGTTATTTCTACACATAGTTTAGACCATTACCTCACATTCTTTGCCTCCAGCTCTCTTTCTGTATCTATCAGACCAAGTTATTAGTGAATGTTTATACTGACTCATTGCTTTTAGCTGCTGTGCGGTCTCCACTGTTATTTCAGCACATTTGAGGTTTGAATCCATCTCCGGGGCTCAGGCTTGTTGAGAATGATGGAAATTATATGTTTACATTGCTATTTGTAAATAATTGTGGTTGATGCTCCAGCTTTTTCCTCATACTGTTCCTTGGCTCTCTGTGCAGGCGGCCTTCTCCTCACCTCCTGCAGAATATTTGGCTGAGCCTGAAGGGGCTGAGGTCAGCCTGAAATCTTTTCTCTTTCCCTTTAGCCAGCGAATATCTGAGCCATGAAGCATCCCCCTCTTTACTGGCATTGTGGGCCATGCCATAACTGCAGGGGTCTGGGGTTACCCAGCATTCGTGGTTAGTGAAGGCCATCTGCGGGAGAGCTGTATATCTGTGCGCACGTGCATGTGTGTGTGTGTGTGTGTGTGTGTGTGTGTGTGTGTGTGTGTGTGTGTGTGTGTGTGTGTGTGTGTGTGTGTGTGTGTGTGTGTGTGTGCATTTTTGGAGGGAAAAGAGATGTAAGTCATAAGTTGATCTGAAACCTGCTGCTGTCACTCTGGTAGGGCAGTTTCAGGGCAGTGAGAGTGTTTTTGTGTTTTTGTTTGATCCATCTTCATGACACAAGGGAAGATGAAGTGGCTGGGAGGCAGGAGTATGGACACGCTGGGTCACCACAGCCTGAGGTCAGAAAGCTGTGGGAGCCCAGAGGAGCCTATGGGCCTGCTGCACCCCTGCTGATGTCCACTTCACTCTTCACACCAGGTCCTACACACACACACACACACACACACACACACACACATGCTGACTGCAATAGCTTGGCAAATATTTCTGCTTATTATAGTCACAGTTTGTTTGGAGCAGCTCATAAAATATTGAAGTGGCTGAATAATAGAGTTTTTAATAAAAGCAGCATATTTTTTATTACCAGATTTATTATTTTTCACAATATTTCCTAGTAATGCATTTTTGCAAAGACAAATGAAAACGCAAAGATAAGCAAAGACAATGTGAAAAGACACACTACCTACAATTGAATTGCTGTGAAAGATTAAAAGATTAAAAAAAAACCTTTTGGCTGTGTCTGAAACCACATACTTCGACAGTACCTACTGCATTTGTTGCAGTACCTAATGCTTGGCCATTGATACAGTACGTGCTGATTATTATAGTTGGTAAATTCTTCCATGTGAGTCCCGTTGCGTTATGGGATAGCACAGTATGCACAGTGTCCAGTGGTTCCATACTGCAGGATCTCGGTGGAAGCAATAGGTCATCCAAGTATTTCTAGCATACTGTTTTATGAAAACTGAGAATTTGGGCATACTCCTCCTTTGCCGTACTGGATTTTTTGCCTTCTGTGTTGTAGGGTAGTAGGGATCTTCGTACTCAGACTTTGTGATCTGAGTGGCTATCCATGAGGCATTATGACCCCAGTGAGCAGTGTTGTGTTGCTGTTGTTGTTCACAGTTCCAGGGCCCTCAATTCGAACCTTTGCTTATGTTAGTTTCTGCCTGGAGTTTCTGTGCATGTTCTCCCTGTTACTAAGCGGGTCTCCTACAGGTTCTGCAGTTTCCTCTACCTCCCAAAAACATGCCAGTGGGTGGACTGGCTATGCTAAATTGTCCTTAAGTGTCCGTGTCTTGCACCCAGTGTTCCTGGAATAGGCTCTTAATTCTCCACAAACACTGACCAGGATAAGGCAGTTACTGAAGATGAATGGTTGAATGAATATAAGTATTATGTAAGCATTGATTTATTTTAAAAATGAGTCAGAATGAATGCAGTAGACCCTACCTCATAACTGTAAACATACACAGGCTCCTATCTATATTTGGTTAATCCAGGAGTTGTAATATTTTGACATGTATACGGTAGTAATTAGCTTCATCTTGGATTATTTAGGCAAATCCAACATCAGCATCTGCAGAAATGTTAATTATTATTATTATTATTATTATTATTATTATTATTATTATTATTATTATTATTATTTTTATTATTTTTATTATTATATGTTTATTCCTTACTAATTTGCTCTGTAAGTTGGTTGAATTTGTAAATCATTTTGAACCACTTCAGGTTTCTGTGATTCAGTGATCCACTGTACATTAAAATGTGTGGTTTAGGGCTTCTCAGGGTATGGGGAGCACTGATTCAGGGGTGAAAAACAAATCCATGCTTCCCTCTTGTGGTGGAAATCTACCAAAAAGACATATCACACAGACTTTAACATCATCATGCCCAGTTCTTCTATAGAAGAAATTTTATTCAGGTGTAATTTCTACTCATATGTTTGAGGAGCATCCTTTATTCTTCTTTGGTGTTTACTGTGCTCAGGGGAGTGCCTCTGGATCTTCAGGGATGGCCTATAACTGTTGTGCGGTGTGTTTGCGGAAAACCTTCCTGTCCTGTCCCAAACAGCCCAGAGCCAGACTTCCTGCAGCGTAAATTGCTCTTTGAACCATACTTTCAGCTAGTCTCTTGAGACTTTGCAGGATTAAGCAATAGCCTGTTAAAAATCCTGATTGGGAACTGCCTCGGCAAACACTTCCTCCCATATCATACAAGTATGCAGTTTACTTGAAAGACTCATACAAACACATACCTTCCTCCATGCATGCTTGGTCAACTGGCTTGTAACTCCTTAGCCATCACTGTCATGCCTACACACATGTCAGCATCATCTTATGTTCCAGCATCTGAATTCTCAGGGCACTTGTGGTTTCAGGTTTCTAAAGTGTTCTATTTGTTGAATTAGTAGATCTGGTACAGCGCATCTTATATAAATCATACATTTTTCAGTTTCTTTGTTAAGTGTGGTACTTTTCTCTGCCTTCAGTGTTATATCTGCATAGAGTGAGCTTGCCTCTAGAGGCCTGCTGCCCCTGACAGTGAGCCACATCAGCTCCATCATAGGACTCTGCATGTATCACTTTCTTTCAGGTATGCTTAGGTCATCGTGGATTACTGGTCAGTTTCCATTTAATCAGTTCTTAGCTGCCTTTTCATCTTCATCATATAAGTATCAAATGGTTGGAGTAGGATAATGCCAAGACTTGGTTTGTTTTGGAAGAAAGCACATTATGCTCTCTTTTGTCATCTAATTTTCACAGTGAATTCCAAATGCACTGTTTATTATGTCATCGTCATCACTGGATGCCCCTAATGCAAACTTGAATTTCTTGTTGGAAACAACATATGTTTCTATGGTGATAATTCATTTTATTGTCATCAGAGGATGGTTTGTTGCACTTCTCTATTGTTTTACTAAGCCCTGAATCCTTTCCTTCCTGATTGGAGTGGAGGCTGGTGAAAGAACTGATATACTGTGTATTTCAAGTCTGTTTTTCAACAGATGAATAATTTCCTGAACAAGTTTGCTTAATCTGTTCATACTTTACATACTAAATTCTTACAGAAGCATAGTAACACAGCTTAAAAGCAAATGATTTGGCTAAAGAATCCATTCATTCTCTTAGTTCATACAGCTCTAGCTTTGTCATGTGGAAATTCTCATAGAAGCTCTTTGCAGACTGAAGTTTGTTCATCATGAGAATAATATCATTTAAGAAATCACTCAACTGATATGAGACTTATAAGTAATGAAGCATGAAGCTGTGGAGGATTTCAGTGGCAATTCAGGCTGAAAAGGAAGAGGCAGTGCTGGGTGCTAATCAGACTCACTCTTCAATCAAAAAAAAAGAGCGAGGGAGGAAAGGCATTCCAGATGTCAACAGTAAACTTGGCGCAGCTCTGGTCTCTGGCCACAGGAGCTCTGCGTACCTGCCCTGCTAAATCCATTAGCCGTCTCCTGCACAGAGACCCACACTTCCAGAGAATTCTCGGAAGCCTTTCCCTGCCAAGCTCTTTCGAAGGCATGGGAAATAGCGGGCAGTTGAGCCTACCACTAGGGTGGTGTTTGGGAATTCCACAAGTAAAGGTGTGGGAATTTGGTATGATTAGATCTGGGATTTTCTCTGTTTTTAGTGACTGAAGGTGTTTGGATGACTCCAAAGTCACTCAGTCCTAGTTTATGCACCGCTTTGACCTAGCTGACCACAGAAATTATGAAATAGGTATATAGAGGATAGCTACAGTACACTTGGCTGCGGTAAACCAGAACCAGCACTGCTGAGATAGTTGGGCTTGCATTTTGAGAGTACATAGTCCAGTCAGTGAACTCTAGATCAGGGGTTCTCAAACTTTTGGCAACTCTTTACCTGGACGAAATTCATGGATCCCTCGATTAGTAAGGTTTCAATTTAACATTCAAACAGACACATAGGTTGATAAATATAAAAACCACAGTAATAAATATACAAATGTTCACATTTTGTACCAAATTTTTAAAAATGGATGACCTGGCTATGCTTCACTGACCCTGCTTTGAGAAGAAGAGCTTGAGATATAGTTCATGCAGAAAGGGTCTTCTAGAAGGCCAGCATAACCGTTACTGCCTGTGTTTTGGCTTAAAACTGGACATACAGGACTTGTATGCACATTATATACTAAATGAAAAGAATATGAGAATCAAATATAAACTTTTTTTTGTATATTGAAGCAGATACATCTCAGAAGATATGTTGTTGTATTGAAGGCAGTGGTGTATAATCTACTAGCAAGGTATATTCTGGGAATATTTCTCCTTTAATAAATATTTTGGACAATTTAAATTTTTTACTTCATTTCAAAAAGATCATTTTATGTTGATAAATTTGCCCAGATGCATGTTGGACTTACTGCAAAATTCCAACAAGAACAACAGCAACAACAATAAGGAAGGTGGCCATTACATCCTGGCTGTCCAAAATGGCTCTTCAGATGTATGAGTTGACTTCCAACGTTCACATTTCAGAGCCAACTTAAAGATCCGATTCATAGAGCAGATGCGATGTTGGGTTTTTTTTCTTACTTTGTCTGAGAAAGCACCAGAAATAACTGTGTTAATAAGAGTGTTGGGTAAGTTACTCAAAAAAAGTAATCCACTACAGAATACTAATTACTACTTTAAAATTGTAATTTGATTACATTACTGATTACTGCATGTAAAAAGTAATCAGATTACTTTACTTTCAAGTTACTTTCAAAACCTATCAAACCTACAAAAATACACTACAAAGTGAAACTCAAAGTTCTTTCAGTAATTTTAATATGCTAAAATTAATATAATAAAATATAAAACTTTTCTTACTAGGCTAGTTTGGTGTTGCTATCCAAGGGGAAGCACGACTAAGCTATGGGTTTAGCTGCTACAGTACATTATCTTTCCTTATGCTCTGCTCATATAATGTTCACATAAACTGGAACTCATATAGACATTTACACACCTTGTTTTCCTGCTCAGTATGAGAGGATGTTACTGTTTCAGTTTCAATCCCTTTACCTGGTTTAAAAAAAAAAGGTGTTTATCCATTTTTCCTCACATAGACTGTGAGCTAGCTTTTGGAAGAATTGAGAGCTGTCAACTAATAAGTCACGAGTATTTCAATGTATTTTCCTGTAAACCCTGTCTGATTGGTCTCACCTCCGTTCACAGAATATATAAAATTGCAACACCGCTGTCTTCTTTTACTGACGTTCAGTTATGTAGTGACAAACTGCTCCAAGTGGAGAATTATTCATTTCTAAAGAAAAAATCTTTGGTGCTACAGCCTTGATTGCCCAAGCCAGGTTATGCCCCTGGTAGCCACACAAAATGTGATTTATTTCAAATTAATATTTTTTTTTAAATAAAATAATATCATTTTCTCAACTTATAAATTTGTAATGCAAGTAATGTAATTTTCTTGACATTAGTAACTGTAATCAAATTATATAAACTTAACATGTAATGTGTTACATTACTGTGTTATCAGAAAAAGTAATGAGAATTACAGTAATGTGTTATGCCCAACCCTGGTTAAAAAAGAAGGTAAAATGGTTGTTACTGGTATTTTAGTCTGTCAGTACCTATAATAAGTAATACAATATTAATACTGTCCCCTCTGAAACTATTAGAATAGCAAGGCCATTTTTTTTTGTGCTGTACACCAAAGGAATTTGGGTTTAAGATTAAAAAAAATGGATATGAGACGAGAGTTTAAGATTTCAGCTTTTATTTCCTGGTATTTACATTTAGATGTGTTAAACAACATAAAATACTCACTGACATCACCAAGTTGTTGGTTTCTCCTTTTATGATGTTTTTTCCCGGATTTTACTGAAGCCTCTTTCAGGGGGTGTGTCCCTTTAGTCTACTCTTCAGGAGGTGAAATGCATGCTCAATTGAGTTAAGGTCTGGTGATTGACTTGGCCAGTCTAAAACCTTCCACTTTTTCCCCTGATAAAGTTCTTTGTTGAGTTGGCAGTGTGTTTTGGATCATTGTCTTGCTGAACGATAAAGTTCCTCCCAATTAATTTGGATGCATGTCTCTGTAAACTTCTGAATTCATTCTGCTGCTACCATCATAAGTTACATCATCAATAAAATTATTGAGCCTGTTCCAGAAGCAGCCATGCAAGCCTAAGCCATGACACTACCATCACCATGTTTCACAGATCTTTTGGATCATAAGCAGATCCTTTCTTTCTCAACACTTTGCCCTTTCCATCACTTTGGTATAGGTTAATCTTGGTTCTTTTGGGGCTCATCTCTGTATTTCTTGTATATATGGCTTTCCAATTCTTACTGCTGATGAGTGGTTTGCATCTTGTGGTATGGCCTCTATAGGTTTGCTCTCGAAGTCTTTGAATGGTGGATTGTGATACCTTCACTCTTGCCCTGTGGAGGTTGTTGATGATGTCACTGACTGTTGTTTTGGGATTTTTCTTCACAGCTTTCACAGTGTTTCTCTCATTAGCTGTTTTCCTTGGCTGCCCCATTCGGAGTCTATAGCTCAGTACACTAATGGTTTATTTGTTTTTCAAGAAATTCCAAATTATTTTATTGGCTATTCTCAATGTTTGTGCAATGCCTCTGATTGTTTTAACCTCTTTTCTCAGCTTCAAAATGGCTTGCCTTTTCCCCATAGACAGCTCTCTGATTTTCATTGATTATCTTTATTAACAACAAATGCAGTCTTCACAGGTGAAACTGAAGGCTAAAACTAATAGTAGATGTTTAAAAGTAGATGTTCAGAGCTATTGATTGTTTAAACCAGGGGTTCCCAGACTTTTCCAGAGCACGGCCCCCCAAATGGCATTACCATTTGACCGAGGCCCCACTTTTGAAAGATGTCTTTAAAACACATTAAAAATACAGGCTTCTGAATTTATCCCCCCCCTTTTTTTGTATTAATAATTACATCTTACATCTTTACATTACATAACATGATCAATTGATTTGTGTGTGTGGTTGTCTGAGAGTGAGAATTTATTTTTCACACCAAATTGTTTAGGCCCCCCAGGCGCCCCCTGGCGGCCCCCACTTTGAAAACCACTGGTTTAAACAATCAATCTAACAGGACACACCTGGATAACAAGAAACATCTGTCAGTCCCATGTTCCAATATTTTTTCTCACCTACAAATTGGGTGGTCTGATACAAAATGTGTTATGTCCCATGTCCTTTAACACATCTACATATAAATACCAGGAAATAAAATCTGAAATTCTAAACTCCCTTCTCATATTATTATTATTATTTTTATCTCAACCCCAAATGTCTTCAGTCTACAGCAAAAACAAATGAATTGGCTTTGCTTTTCCAATAGTTTCAGGGGAGACTTTATATCTAGATGCTAGTTTTCCAGCGACATAGTCATTATAAACAAATTTCATTAGTGACAAATAACTGACTTCATGAAACTAGCAATGACACACTGTAGTTAAAGTTCACATCAGCATCATTAATGCTCGCTTGATACTGGTCAATCCATCCAGTGATTTTATTTGTCGCGTATCCTACACATGGTCTCGGGGAGCCTGGAGCCTATAAGAGGGTACTCAGGGCACAAGGTGAGGGACACCCTGAACGGGGTGCCAACCCATAGCAGGGCATGAAACTGGTTAATAAACAATTATTTGAATTGTATATACTGGTAATTGCTTAACAATCAGAAATCCTGTCAAGTTAGCTTGGATCAGCTTTCTGAATATAGAGGGACTATAGTGATAAATTCTGGGTGTCCAAACCACACACTATGCATTAGATATTGTGCTCATACTGTGTCCAAGAACATAATGATAAATACCCAGTGCACTCATATTCATTTAATGCAACCTACAGCAGAGAAATCTGGGCCAAATATGGTTGAGTTTAGGCAAATATATGCCAGAAATAGGAATGGCAAATGTGCCTCCCTGCCTCATGTTCCTGGGATAGGCTCACTATCCACTGTGCCAAGTTGAATGAATAAATGATGATGATTAAAACTAAAAGTATTACTTCTGTAGTACTTTTTTTCTTAAACATGCCTATATTTCATTATATTTCATTTACCTGACTATTACGCCAGACCAGAGCAATACACATATTAGGACATTTACAATTTTGTTGCTTCTATTTATGTGGGGAAATCATTTAATACAATGTCTTAGTAGGGTTTTTCTGTTCCATTATATCTTTTTAAACTCCCTGTGTCTTAATTGGGCGTTCATTCAATAAGGTCCTAATATATGGACATAGCTCCATCTAGTGGACATCACTTAAACCTTGCATTCAAGTCAGTAGTTATATTGTACAGGCTCTGTAAACCATTTTAGATTTATTTCAACTCAGACAGCATGTTCATATATGTTTCATTGTAACAACTAGGAAATGCATTTTTGTGGGTCTGTATTTATATCAAAATTTTAAATGTTCTAGCACAAAGTGTAGTCAAAGCCAGGCAGGTGTAATACTTCCAGTGTAAAGGCTGGTGAGTAGTGTGTTTACCAGTGTGCCTTCTACACAGTTTCATTCAGAACTGTAAGAAAATGTCTAGATGCACTGATATTTCAGCTTAAGCACTTTGAAAATGAAGGATTGTAGCTTTTAGTTTAATATGTCTACTATTCCAGTATGCCATGTTTTCAATATGTTTCTGTGTGCCATCACGATGCTGCCCTCAGGCATTAAGTATGAATATGTTGCAGTGATGCATGATTTATTACTATATAGATGTGATTTCCTACAGACTGCAGTGCCTCAGGATGCTGGAATCAAACTAAATGATAAATGTGTGTAATGTAGAGCTGAGCCTAACTGGTTTCAGGTTACACAAGTGTTGGAGTCTGCATTATAGCTGTTGTATGGTCTTTATCAATGTGAATCCTGAGAGAGTATGGCTGGGGATGACCACCAAAAATAGAACAAAGAGACCTCCTTAAATGAGTAGGTAATTACAGAGATTAGCTAGGTGACATTGTTGTCATTGTTGGTGGCTTGGTAATGTTATCCTGCACTGAACGTGATCTTGGCCCATGGGCGTTAAAGCTGTTCCGCCTGCTTTCTGAAAATCATTACAGTTTGGATCCCTGAAATGTCCACCAGGGATTACATTTATTCACTGTATTGTCAGGTTTATAGATTTTAAAGTCTAAAACACTGCAACATAACACTTTATGCTCTCTGTTGTAGTGGCTATGCTGAAACCATGTTTTTATACTCCCCTGTGTCTTAAGTTGACCTAGATTACACCACCCAAGAACTGTTTGCATAAGAACATCTGCCTTCAATTTAAACCCAACTGGTCAAAATCATTTCTGTCATTATTCATAGACAATGAATGACCCTCACTTTTTTTATTTGACTCCATGCCATTACATCATATTTATTTACATTTCACTGAAACATACCATATTGAGAAGAATACTTTTTCAGCATTCACAGGGCACATACTAGATCTGGTAGTCCTCACTTTTATTATAAATAAACCAAAAATTGTATAATGTGAGGATTTTGACACTTGTGGGACAGGACAGAAATCACTCTCAAATTGTCCCAGTTCTCTCATTTCTTTAATTGTAATAAAAATGCAAGTGCAGTACTACGGCTTGCCACTGGTAGATGCTCTACGACTTTGTTTTACCCACTTGCACTAGCAAAAGTTCAAGTCTACATACAGATCTGAATATTTCATTAGGTGATATTAACCTTTATTTATTCTGATACTGGACAGAGCCCATTCTTATGGTGCCTTAATCCAGCTGACCTGGATTCAAATTCTAAATTGTTTTATCTATCTACAGTATATATTTCTTTTAACTTATTTATTTAAAGCATTCTAATGACAGCAAGTAGAAGAAACCCTTTGAGAAGTAATAGAATATGCATCTACACTGTAGCCTGGTGCACCAGGTTCTCCTGAGCATTGTTTCATGCACAGTTTGGCCACTTTTACATCTCATATTGTTTCAAAGCCTCAGAGAGTCCTTCCTTCACACAAAAGTACAGTTTCAAACATTCGCCTCAGTAAACACATTTCCATAAATCAGCTCAGAACTAGTGGTTATATGACAGTTTTGTCCTGCACCATAATGTATTTTGCTCAGTTTAAAAAAAAAAACTGTATTAAAAACATTATTAATAAAGGAAAGAACCGCAACTCTGACAGGACTAGGCCAACCTCAAAAAGTCAGTGAGTAGGAAAGAGGGGCATTAGTTGTAAAAGCAAAGGTAATTATCAACATGATGCTACCACCACCATGCTTCACTGTCAGGGTTGTGTTCTCAGTGTGAGCAGTGTTGAAACTCCACCAATCATAGCACTTTGTGCCAGGTCTCATCAGACCAAATTACCCTTTTCTGCATTTTTCTGGGTATCCAATATGTCTTTTGAATTTAAAACATTCCTTGGGAGTGTCCATAATTGTGGCATATACATTTTTGAGAGTAAATACTATTATTTCAGAGGGCAGTTCTAATGAGTGATTTTTATTTTATTTATTTATTTTTTTGTTAAAATAAAGATGAAATGGACATTTTTAATTATTGTTCATTCATCTATTTATGTTTTGATCACTTTTCCTGGTAAAGTTCAGATTCCAGCTCCTACTGGGGGATCCCCGGACATTCCCAATCCTAAGTGATCTGGAACAGACCGCACCCATTCAGGACAAAAATCATAAGTTAAAGGTGATCAGTAAGAATGGCTTTGTATTTATTTGTAGTGACTATATTCAAATATCAATTGATTTCTCCTACTACAGTTTCAGAAACACATTGTTTGCACAGCTGATAAAGGACTTTGGGCCAAAGGCTTTCTCTGGAAACTTTGTGTACGGCTCTAAAAGTTTTTATTACCTATACATTTGCTGAAGAAGTACATTGCAGTTACTCCCTTCATTTTTATATACTCACATATATGTATGCATACTTCATGGTTATCTTACTGCATTAATCCACCATGCAGTCTGTGTGTGCTGTCTAGACTCAGTGGATGCTGGCTGTGTGTGTCTCTGCCTGCTTGTATAAGTACAGTTCCGTGCTTCCCCTCTCAACTCCTTCCACTCAAGCATGTCAAGGGTCAAGCTTCTGCCTCCGTATGAAAACAGGAGGCACTTATTGTCTATCAACTGAATGACATTGTCCACATATGATCTACTCAATACCCAAACATCTGACATCTTCCCACCCTCATCCCTTTAAACCACCCTGTCTCTCAGCTTCTCTTCCCTTCTGTCTTTATCTAGACCTTGGTATATTAATATTTAATATGCATTCACATCAATGACAACTTTCTTTACTTTCTCAAATCCCCACTTCTCCAACCTCTCTAGCCTTTTCCATTTAGCCTTCATTTCACATCCTTCATTTCGTGCTTTATTTATCATAGGAACAGGGCCCAGTGGTATAATGGTTTATTTATCTCACTGAATTTATGTACATATGCTGAAACGTACTGTTTCTAATGTGCAGTGTTCAGTGTTTATTAGGGGCTTTTCAGTGTGTGTGTGTGTGTGTGTGTGTGTGTGTGTGTGTGTGTGCGAGAGAGAGAGAGACAGAGAGACAGAGCGAGAGACAGAGGAAAAGAATGACAGAGTCATGCTTGTTGTATTGTAACAGATGGACTCCTGTGGCTCACTGCTTTTACATATTCCGCTGTCCTCCTTGAAAGTAAACAGTCTGCACCATAGGAATGTTATCCCAAAGCCACTAATTTGCCTTGATTGCATTAATATTTTTCTACTTAAATTGCCCTTTTCCCCTTCCTATTCCTGTGCTTTCCTCTCTCTCTCCTCTGCTTTTCCCTCTTCCTTCTGCCCTTGCATTGCTTTCTCTATTAGGGCACAATTAGGGGCGATTATCTGGCAGACAGATGCCCTGTAGTTCCGGTCTGGCTATGAGCTGGGGTTAAGCAAGATACAGGATAACTCTCTGGAGATCATAGTATAGTATTGTGTTACAGTTTTGGTTGCTAAAGAGAGACAAGGAGAGAAAGAACAACAGAGAGAGAGAAAGACATTTAGAGAGTAAGGGCAAAAATAGGGAAATGGTTGTAATTTCCTCTCCGATCCCACCACCACTGCCTTGTACATTAACCTAAAATTCCTCTCTCAGGGTTTGTGTATTAAATTGAGATACATTTTCGTAAGATTCAGCAGGTAAATCCTCCCTAAAATCCTGTAATTCATACAGGCATGTTTCTGGCTCTTGCTAGACATGTTGTGTGTGTTTTTTTGTTTTTTTTTGCCTCGCATTGGATCTCTGCTTTGCTCTTTCTGCACACTACTGACCTACCATAAGCCATTTTCTCAGAGGGCTTCCCAGGCAGTGTTGCGTTTTGAATGTCTTTCCCGATCCATGCTGACTCCCATAAACAATATTGCTATGTATGTGCAATAAAACCTCTGACCTGTGAAACTTTTAAACAGGTGTTTGACTGTTTCCTGTATGGGACTTCTGAGCTAGAGTGAATGACCACAGTCGCTGCGCTTTCTCTTCAATTGTATTGCCATACACACCAGCTTTACTCCACTAATACCATACCGCAGGTGGTTCTTCACTCACAGCACTGTTTATGCTGCAATATAATTTATCCACTGATGATATGCACAGACATGGGCATAGGCATTTTAATCTGTCAGCATCACTAAGAACAGCCAGTGATTGCAAGAGTTTTAGCCTGACAGCCCATTGCATTTCAGTAATAGAGCAAAGTGCTGGACTCAGCACATGTACTACATGCATAACATTTCTCACTGTCATATTCAGTCAGCTATTCACCAGATGGTTTTGCTTTTCATCACCAGCAAATTTGTGCATGAGTGCAAAATGTCTTCTTTCACACCTGGCTTGAGTGTTCTCCTTGGTCTTTGCTGAACTGGGCCAGGCATGAATGAGAGTGGGAACAAGATATGCAAGGGGGCTAAGGGAGAGATTAAGACTGCAACAAGAGGCAAAATGCCAACAGAAACTCCAAGAAACACACACACACACTCTCTCTCTCTCTCTCTCTCTCTCTCTCTCTCTCTCTCTCTCATCTTCTCTTTAATTATTTTAGCTCTCTCTCAGGACTGAAGTAAACACATGCATTTAGGCACATACCACCACTGTTTGTTTCTGTGCTAGTCTGTTTGTTCCTGGTTTTGTAGGGAAAAAATGTATTAAATAAACAGGGCATGATGTGTCTCAGAGGCAAGCCTAAATATTTGAAAAGTAGTATGGCATTCCCTCCTTTCTTAATCAAGACCCTAATGACTGTTCCAGATCACTCCTGGCAGTAGCCCAATTAAATAAAGCTTTCATTCAAAAAGAGCTAGGCACTATTTTATATCATTCACTTCTTGTTTCATTGCAAACATTAATGTTTAGATATGTGGAACAGACATTGCACAGTTCTGTGAACAGTGAACTATTATGAAATCTTTTCTGCCTGTATGTATTTCTGCTCTGTTAATTTTTGAAATTATGTAATATGTGTGCAATGCGTGTGGACATGCATTCGGAAGAATCTGTAGGGAATTGGCCCACTCATCCAAATCGTGCTCTGTCTATCTTTTCTAGCTCCCTATCTTTACAAGCATAATTACAGACTTCCAATCATGCTGTTTACACAGAAAATGGACTTTTTGAAGTCCACTTCATTATACATTCCTATAGCCTTCTAGAAATTCATCACAAAGACGTATCACCTCAGTAATTAACTGGTCCATTCATGTTGTTCAAGATCGCTATGACTGCAAGACATGTGTCTTTGAAAACCTTTCAATAATGATTTGTGGTTTTAAAGACAAGTATCTATGTGATATCCTAAAATAACACATTCAATGCAATGATTAAAAAAAATAGTCTTGTGTTTTCTCCCAGAAATAAACTGAGGGGTGGTCTTAGGTTTACTATATGGAAATGCAGTTGCCCTATATAGATGTCAGTTCTTCTTTAAACCTTTATTTACTTAGTCCTTTACTCAGAATAATAATGAATTGTGCTATCCCAACACTGCACCTATAACTGTAACTGTTTAAGAAAAATAACAACACTTTATATGATGTCATTATATGATGTGGTTAACCAAAATGCAACCCATGAAATGATACTTGTGTGTTTGACTTACAAAGTCAAACACATATTCCAAGAGAAGAGGACACTTGCTCAGAGGTCACATGGTGTCCAAGGCCACATGGCCTGAGGTTACTTGGTCTGAGGTCACAGGGGTGTCAAAAAAGGAACGGACCTCTGAGGTCATACAGTAACCTTGAGTATGAGGTGAGGCATACCAACCAAGGGGGTGCATGTCAAATATATTGTGTGAATCACCCAAAAGTGTGGAGAGTGAACCCCATAATGCTGGAAACCACAGATACTATGAAAGATGGCCCGGGGCCAGAGGTCTCAAAATTAACTCATCTCATTCCTGTCCTTGGTTGGCATCTCTCTTTAGCAGAAACAAAGGTAATGGTTTTGTTACCTAGGGATGAGTTTAGCTAGCCTGGAAGGACAAATCTCATAAGTCCCCTAGGGAGAGTGATGTGCTGCTGTCCCAAAAAGAAAGTGGTCTTTGACGAATTAGGGAAATTGTTGGAAAAGGGAGTAATAATTAAGTATTGATAAAGTGAAACTTAATCCCAGCTAAATTGAACTTCTGTTCATCCCAGGTGATTCATCCCCACATCAGGATCTTGTGATCTCTGTGGACAACTGTCTGATCTCATCTTCAGTCACTGTGCACAACCTTGGGGTAACCATGGACAAGCAACCCTTTTCCTCTCACCTTGCTCTTCTGACATGTTCATGTCAATTTCTCCTTTACAACATCAGAAGGATTTGCCCATTTCTAACCACACAGGCCACTCAGTTGCTTGTTCAGTTTCTTGTCATTTTGAGACTGGATTACTGCAACTCATTCCTGGCAGGTGTACCTCTGAGTGCCATTCAACCTCTGCAACTGATCCAGAATGCAGCTGCATGACTTGTATTCAACCTTCAAGTTCTCCCACACCACTACATTGCTACACTCCCTCCACTGGCTTCCTGTAGCTGCCTGCATCAGATATAAAACACTGAGGCTTGCCTACAAAGCCAAAAATGGATCAGCATCTCAAAACACTTATCACACCCTGCATTGCACCACGCTACCTCCAATCCTCTAGCACTGCTTGACTTGTCCCACCATCTCTCAGGATTCAAGGAAGGAATGCATCAAGACTTCTTTGTTCTGGCAAATCGGTGGTGGAAGGAACTTTCCCTCTATGTCCGAACAGTTGAGGCAGTTGGCCTTTTCAAATATTGTCAAAAGACCTACCTTTTCCAGAAGTAGTCAAATTAGAACGTAAATTAAAAAATTGTGTTGTCTGTTTGCTTTTTTTACTATATTACCTCCCCAACAGAGTTTTTCAACTGATGGTATGCTTAGTCCATGATCCAATATCAGGATGTATTTATTGATGGAGACTTCAAAGCACTTCTATAATTTGCTGTGGACAAGGGCATCTGCCAAATGCCATAAATGTACACGTAAATGTAAGTGATCAGCCCCATTGTGCTTGTACTTAAGCTGGATGAGTGGGTCCGTTTCTGTCTGGACTACCATAAAGTTAATGACACATCAACATTTGATGCATATGCAATGCTTGGCCTCAGTGAACTATGACCACAGTATGTCTCTTCTGTCTGTGTCACAATTGGTGTCACTAGCCAATTGTGGGTGTCTGTGAGCTCATGTATGCAGAAAAGGGCAGCTAGTGTTTTTCTCTGAGTTTGTTCAGTTGCATTGTAATATCACATTAGCAATAGTTTCAAAAAGATGGCTGGCTTGAAAGAAGCACAAACTAGCCTTTCCTGGTCTTGGTTGGTAGCTGTTGTGTGTGAGGGGAGAGCTAGATAGTGGGTAGGAATTGGCAAATGACCAAACTGTAAGAAAATGTGGTATAATAAACAAAATAACAATAATAGTGATATGTCAATATATGGAATCAAAACATGACACTTAGCCATTTCATGGGAATTTCAGTGTATCTTGTATTTCCTTTTAATTTATTAGTTTAAAGTTTTTTTGACATGACAAATACATTTTGCTCAGAATTTTTTAGTGTAAAAAAAACGTTTCATAGAGAAAATTGTCGTATCTTATCGTTCTCAGCATCCATGTTAATGCATTGAAACACAGATTGTCTAAGCTCTGAAAATGTTGAGGTTTTCAGACAGGG
This sequence comes from Ictalurus punctatus, assembly GCF_001660625.3. Taxonomy (NCBI): domain Eukaryota; kingdom Metazoa; phylum Chordata; class Actinopteri; order Siluriformes; family Ictaluridae; genus Ictalurus; species Ictalurus punctatus. Next base: position 13,582,682 of record NC_030428.2, on the reverse strand, counting down.
TTAAATGGGAGTGTGATCAGACCCAGCTGGACCTCTGGCTTACATAAATCTGGGCTCAGTTCTACCTCATCAAGAGGAAGAGGAAGAGAATGAGAAGGTGGCTGTGCTAGAGAGTTGAATTTGGCCTCTTCACTGGAACAGCTGAGCTCACTATTTCTGCACTGTGTGATTAGTTGATCTGAATCTGTTTCTCTATAATCAGACAAGGAGAAAGAGAGAAAAAGTGAGAAAGGAGAAGAAGAATACAAAGTAGGATCTGTTTGTCTTTGTGCCATTTGAAATTAAAGATGAAGTGATGTATAATCCAGCACCATGGTTTCAGAGTTACACCCAAAATAAATAAACAGAGAGCTTGGGTGGTGAGTATGTGTGTATAGCAGTTGCATTTTTGAGGCCTGTCCACGTGTGTGTGTGTGTGTGTGTGTGTGTGTGTGTGTGTGTGTGTGTGTGTGTGTGTGTGTGTATGTGTGTGTTTGATTGTGTGTATGTGTGTGTACAGGAATGTGTGTATGAAGCTGTGTTTGAGTCTGTGAGAATGAGCATGGTGAGTTGGCTGCAGGAGCTGCTAAAGAATCTCACAGCTTATTGTGTCATCGTGATGGATTTCCTAAACTAAAACTTTGCAGGAGCATTCACGAGAGAGGAAGAGAGAGAAGGCGCAAGAGAGACAGAAATGTAAAGGTATCATTAATGATTACAAGACCCTGAACAATAAGTAGAACCTGGTTCCCAAATACCTGTCATCATTTTTCATGAGCTAAGGTCTGGCACCATAATAACAGATATATGTTTAGGTGTGAAAGTATATACTGAGGCTCTCTGTTAGGCTCAAGACAATGGGTACTTTACATTGTTTTAATACAAATTTTATGACTAGCAGTATAAACATTTTAACCGCAGTTTGTATTTTATCTGAGCAGATGTGAATGCTGTCTTCTTTGTATTCTTAGTATTCATATTTTTTATTTACAGTTGGGTGGTTACTACAGATTTGACATCTTCCCAAGTTTCTTCATTGTGGTTCATGTTTCAAAAGTTGGTTCCAGAGTTTGTCTCATCTCATGTGCTTTTAATTGGCATATCTCAGAAACCTTCAGGGCTGGTGGAAGGCAGCTGGGGTTCATAGCTTCCCCAAGTACACAGGGTACAACTGAGGATACACCTGGAGTGGGATGTGATTTAACATTGTGTGGGAGCAGTGAAAAAAAATAAGAGACAACAAACAGGAGGAAATATAAGAGAACAGGAGGGAAGGCAGAAGAGAAGTTCTAAGAAACATTTATTAACTTGTTAACATTCAACTGCACCTGGCTCTGTCAACACTCTTTATTACTCCATTAAGCTTTGTATTTATTAACACTTTGGAGACTACAGGTGTTAAATGCCAGGATAGTCTTCTTTTTTCCCATTTCTCTCTTGCAAAAATTATCCAGAAGGCTCTACAGAGGTATGCCTTTTCAATACTATGACTTGGCAAATGGTTCGACTCTATAAAGTTAAATACTTTCAATGCATTATATAATTAAACCAGCACTAAACACTAATTTTTCAAAAGTTAACTCAAATTGTGCATGTTAATTTGACTGGTAAGAAGCGCACAATGGCTCCACTGGCAAGTTCAGGGATAAAGAAAACATCTGGGTTATGCATGTAACCGTGATACCTAAGAAGGGAACGAGATGTTGCTTGAGCTTCACACTGTGGGAAGTGCCCTTGCGCGTGACCAGTATCTGAAGTCTGGGTAAAATCATGCCTATTTATAGGCTTGTTGTGGTCAGGTGACGTGGTATTTCACACATCACGTGACTATAAAATGACGCCTGAAATCCATGTCATCAGCCTCTATTATCTGAAGTGAATATGCGATTCACAGGCATGCCCCAGTATGACAAAGCTACACAATGTCTCATTCCCTTCTCAGGGAACAGGGTTACATGCGTAACCCAGAAGTTCCCGTTCAAAGGGAACTCAACATTGTGTGAGCTTCCTGCTGTGGGTATGAGTATAACCACTCCGTCATACTGAGGGTATGGCCTGTCACAGAGGATTCACCAATAGGGGCATGGCTGACTGAAATGGTGGCCAAGTAGACCCTAATTGTAGAAAGAGCCAACCTCAATGAGAAACATTCCTGTAAGAACTCCTGTAAGACATTCCTAGTATTTAACATGGTCGCTACAACCTTGGTTGAGAGACCGGAATCTATGAGCTGGTGCCCCTCAGGGGCCAGACTCGCAGTTTCCATAGTTCCAGCCGAGGGTCATAAATCAACCCTCTGGCTTAGACAATAGATCCCTGCGAACAGAGATTTATATATATATTATATAACCAAATTCGAGCTGGCCAATCCGGTGCTACGATCTACTGTAGATGTAGCATGATCTTGGTGAACTCTTACTAGAGCCTGTGGGAGCAGAGCAATCGGGGTGAAGGCATACAGACGTGACCTCGGCCACATATGTACCATAGCGTCCAGCCCTGACCTTAGTTTTTTTTTTTTAGTGAGGGCAAACCACAGTAGGCAGAGTACTGTCTCCTCAGAGGCGAACACGTTCTCTTCCGCTTAGCCGAACCTCCACCATATGGACTCACCTACTTGTGGATAGATCCTCCATTCCCCAGGCCTCAGCCCCTGCCTCAACAGGATGTCTTCCCCCACATTCCAGTTGCCAAAATGTACATTGTGCTCCCTGACAAACCTTCCCCTCTGCCAGAGAAAATATGCAGACATGTTCACAAGTCCCTGAGGTCCAAGTCAAAGTCAAATCTAAAGTCACTGAGGTCTACATCGAAGTCAATTCTCAAGTCTTTGTGGTGGAATCCAAGTCATGTCTCAAGTCTTTGTTCTATTTTTAGCAGTAGTTCTTTCAGCTAGTTATTGTAATTAACAGTGTATGAGGCTAAGTCAATGTTGAAATATTAAAACTGATTACTTTTACAGAATGTCCTGTTCATTCATTCAAAATTTTCTAATAAACCACACAAGGTTTTACTTAAATCATTAATTCAAAATTAAATCATTAATGGAAAAACTATTACTTTCATATTATTACATTTGATCCAAAAGTTCTCAATATAATTACAAGGAAACAGAACATTCATAGAAACGTCATGAAAGATATTACTTTTTTTGTCATTTAGTGCAAAATGCCAATGTGCTGTGTAATTTGAGATATTTGAGTTGCCGTAGTTTGCTGTAGTTCTAAAGCAATAATGGGTAAAGTAGTCTTCCAGTGAGCAGTGGCAGTAACAAAACCCCAGTGTCAATAGCAAAAATGGCTTCTGGCACGGCACCGGATGTAACTGAGCTGGCTGAGACAAAACACGGAAATGACTGTGCATAGCGTGTGTATAGACCGTGATATTACCATCTTGCTATAAGAGATGCCCCTAGAATGTGATGCGAGGTTATAAACTGGGGACACCTCCAATTTCTCAGAGCATGCCGTGTGACACTGATTACTCTCAGGGGTTTTGTCCCCGGATGAAACCCCCAACTTATAGCCACCACCGAATGGTCTCATGTGCAATGGGCCCAAAAGTATGACATTGGCTGCTGCTGCCATAAGCTCCAACAGTCTCCATAGAGACCTGAGTGGATGCCCAGACCTAACTTTATATTGCTCAATGTTGATAGTATTGATAGGATAGGAGGACAGAACCTATGGAGGACAGAACCCATGGAGACACGTTTGGTAGTAGTTTACACACTGCCAGATATGGGCAGTCACTGACGGATATTTGGGGACATTAACTTTCCACATTTTGTTGGAGGGAAAGCATTAAATTTTCATTGCTCTGTGACAAGAGAAACTGAAAACTTGGGATGACATTGGCTAGGGGAGCCTTACAGTAATACTGGGGCTAACTTCCCTAACTACCTGCTGTCCTCTGATACCTCCCTCTGTGGCCCCTCAGGACCACTCCTTTTTGCCTTTTCAGCACTGATTATCATTTTAAATCTTTACTAGCAGACTGCTACAGGCTTCTACACCCAGTCAGCTTGGCTGGCCACTATACTCAACTTATATTCTTCCCTCACAGTTCAGCAGGTCTGCCTGGTAGGCCCGCCACAACGTATAGGCTTTGCCAACCAAGGCTGAGGTTTTCTTACACAGCTTAGATGGCAAAGCCTGACCCCCTGATTTTGCTGCCATCACTGGAGAGTGGTGCCTCCTCCACCTTTGGGATAGCAAAAATAGCTGTACTGTTTATACCCCCAATGGCCGAATAATCTCACATCACGGGGCTATAAACATGGCTTTCCCCAGAAGCATGACACTTCAGAAGCATGACAGAAGCGTTTTCTGAGTTTTCTGCCATGTGAGGGAGCGCTCTCTTTGTCACTGGCTCCTTGGAGTCAGAGAGGGTGGATTGACTCTCCATACCACAGGGAGAACCCATCGCCCTTCGGCTGAGAAGTGAAAGAGCCAAAAGCGAAGGGGCTTCCTTGTGCCTTTTTAAAATGATTTATTAATTAATTAATGAATTAATGAATGTTTTAATAAATATATACAATTAAATTAATTCCAATTTTATTTGTATAGCGCTTTTAACAATGGACATTGTCTCAAAGCTATAAACACAGGATGCAGATTTTAAGTGTGTGAAGTTATACCTAATGAGCAAGCCGGTGGCGATGGTGGCAAGGAAAAACTCCCTAAGATGATATGAAGAAGAAACCTTGAGAGGAACCAGACTCAGAAGGGAACCCATCAACATCTGGGTAATAACGGATAGTGTGAAAGTGAAAGAAAGTTCATTATGGTTTTTATATGAAGTCTGTTTTCTTGAGCTAGTCCACTGTTCACTAAAAGAGAGTTGAGTTCAAAATTGTATTTGGTAATTGCAGTCCTAAGGCCATAGCAGCAACCATAGTCCCAGCAACCACAGCGAGAATATCCATGTGCAATTGAGGTCCAAAACCATTTCCATGGTATTTCAAGTGGCAGCATCCTCAGAAATCTCCAGGCTGCACTCCTTGGGGTCATCCACAGTGGCAGAATGTAGCCTCCAGCTGATGAGAGCTCCATCCAGAGATAGGGCATCAGGATAGATCAGGCAGGTCTGGAGAGCAGAAAGGGTCAGGATCACCGGCATCTCCATAATATCATGCATGGCTATATATACATATACATATACATATACATATATATATATATATATATATATATATATATATATATATATATATATATATATATATAACTCTGCATACGACCATGGTTAAGAGTGGGTTGCTGTTTGGTCAGATTTCTCACCAGGTTGCTCATGGTGGCAGTTTTGCAGCGGAGGGATTTATACACATCTGTGAACATGCTGTTTTTGTTGTGTCTGTTTGTCACATGCATTCAACGGAATGGTAAAAACATGCCCAAATCCCACTCTGTGTCCATCTTTTTGACGACGTGAGACTTACTCCCTTTCAAAGGGTACTCAATGTTGTGTGAGCTTCATGTTGTGGGAAGCACCCTCACACATGACCAGTAACTTAAGTCTGTGTAAAAATCATGCCTCTTCGTAGGCCTGCAATGGACAGGTGACATGGCATTTCAGGCCTCGTGCAACTATAAAATGGCGCCTGTAAACCAGGTCATCAGACTTATTATCTTAGATCGCATACCGGCTGTTTGCGTGAATGCTCCTTAATAAATTTTATGGGAGTGGAGCATGCTGCAGCAACCATATGTATATATATATATGGTTAGCATAGTCCAGACCTCAGTGACCTCAATGGTGGATACGGCCATGCTCTTAACCTACATTTGGCAGGTTAGACACTTTAAAAGTTGAGGCCAAAAGTTTACATACACCTAGGACATTCAAACTCAATTTTTCACAACTCCACAAATTTCATGTCACCATACATTCTATTATAAGTCTATTAGGGTATCTACTTTTTCCATTTCCATAAGAGGTCATTTAAAAGTAATAACTAAAACACAGATATATATATATATATATATATATATATATATATATATATATATATATATATATATATATATATATATATATTTTTTTTTTTTTTTTTTTTTTTTAATTATGTTTTTATTTACTATTTCAGATTTTCAGTGGGTCAAAATTTTAAAGACACCCTGTTAGTATTTGATGGCATGTAATTACTTGAACTTAAATTAAACACTTGGGGTTGCATGGGCCATTGTCCTGATGGAAGACCCAGTTGTGACATTTATGGATAATGTCTTAAGGTTGCTTCAGAATTTCTATTTAATCCTCCTTCCTCATCATACCAAAATTTTTATATATGCATACCACTGTTTGTACAGATGCTCATGGTACTTTCAGTTGTTTGCAAATTGCTCCTGTGGAACCGGATTTGTGCAGATCCACAATTTTTTTTCGGAGGTCTTGGCTTAGTTGTTCAGATTTTCCCATTGTACCAAGGGTGAAAAGGCAGGCCCTAATTGACTTGCCAAAGAAATGTATGGTAACCTGAAATGTGTGGATTTGTGCTTTCTTTCCAATTGGCATCATAAATGAATCATCAAATTTTTATGTACGCTAATTTTAAAGAAGCAAAATAAAATATTGGTGTTCAAAACAGCAACCATAACCCTATTTTTTATGCTGTTTAACGGTACATGCACACTCCTCTGCACCTGTACTCACCCCTTGAAGAGTACTTATAGTTTAAAGAATTTATAGTTTAAATAGCTATATAACTATAACTTATAGAAAACCTTTTTTTGCATGTCTTTAGGGGAGGGCCTAAGACATTAAAATTCAGACAAAAATCCAGCTACAACACCTGGTATTGGTACTGAAGTCCAAAATTTGGTATCATGGCAATCCTATTCATCTCTGTTCTGTTGTTTTTTTGTTTGTTTTTTTGTTCCATACTGATATCAGAGGATCTTTCCATTATGATGAAAATATCGAGAAGCATGGAAAGAGAGGTCTAGTCTGCTTTTCCCAGCATCAGTCCTTTAAAGCAACAAGCAGGAGGAGAGCAAGGAGGAATATAGTGTTATAGTTTTGAGCAAACACAGAAACAGTCTCTTCATTTTCCCAAACTTTTATTGAGTTCTCTGCTGTGTATATCTTCCAGCAGTGAGTGGTAGAAGCATTGTTATGACCTAGGATCACTGAAAAAGATCTCCCCAAGTCTCACTGCTAGAGAATGTGGTTCCTTGGTAAAACACACTATATGGGTGCTCATCATGACCAGGGCTTGAGACTGACAGCTCCAAGAATGGCCTGACATATACAGTCTACATGACAGGATATAGTATATTCTTAATATGCTAATATACCCTGTTATTTTTGTACTCCAAATGAGACAAGTTAGTTATTTAGGGATTGATGAATGGCAGTTAATCGTCACACTAAAGCAAATACTGAGTGTAAGACCAGATATGCAGAGTATGACCTCAGTGCTTGGTTTTGGCACACTCCATGGCGTGAGGTGGATACATTTCCTGTTGATAAGGACTATAGAGCTTCCCATGCGAATATCTATAATTGCTTTTATAATTGAGCAAAATGTGTTTGAAATGTGTGTATGATGTTCGATAAAGGTGCTTATCAGTCAAGCCTGATATGATTCCACCCCTTCCTCCAGGGGACGGGTACCAGTGATCTGCAGGGAGTATACAGTATAAAATGTGTCTGATTTGCCAATGGCTTGTACAGTATGACATATTTGGAGGATGTTGTGTAAGTGTTGGGGTGGCTGTTTTGTGGTAAGTACCAGCAGTCAGTGAATGGCCCAGTCTGGAGAGATAAGATCTGCTGCTGAGCTGCGTACTACAACAAACACGAGCTGTGATAAATGACAGCCTATTTACCCTGCACCGCAGACATAAACAGAGGCCCACATGGCTGTGCTGTGCTCATTTAGATATACCACCACTATTATTCCAATTAAGGTTCAGTGCCTATGAATCCATTGAGGGTTCTCTGCTTGCCTGAATGGAGAAGGGGAAGTTGACTAATGTCACACACGCTCTCACACTGATAACAATAACAGCAACAGTGCATAAAGAGGAGACGATAAGGCTCAGTCTGGAAAAATCTTCTCAGCGCTGTGTCGCCTAGAGATGCCTTTGGTTGATCAAATTCCAACCGTTGGTGCTCAGAGAGCTACTGGAATCACACCAGTCAATTTCAATTTGGCTCATTCCTTAAAGTATTCAGTTTCTGAGTGAATGGTAGGCCACTCATATTCATGATGTTAGCACTAATTAAGTTAATCAAATGAACCATGCAGTTTTGATTAAGAATATACAAGCAACAGAAATGCACAACAAAGCAATCAGAGAGCACTTTTACTTATATACCAATACCTATACCTTATATACCAATGCCAAATAAGGCTGCTAAATAATGAAGAAGAAATTTAGCACTTTTCTAGGAGCAAAATTGTCTCAATAACCTCAGTTAATATATTAATAAGTATTCAATATATATTAAACCTAACTATAAGCTAAACCTTTCTTTTGTTGGCATTTTTAGTGGGGGCCCATGTGTGGGAGCATTCTGGGCAGGAGAGAGACTCAGAGGTTGTTGAGAAGCAATGAGAAGGAAGCCAGAGAAGCCGCCAACCTCTATTTGACTAATTATACTCACAATATATTCTATGAGGCAATGTCATTAATTATGTGCAAACCCAGTCTCTACATTCAGTAATGAAAAAAAAAAATTGCATAAAAATAGAATGCACAATCCCAATTCCAAAAAAAGTTGGAACGCTGTGAAAAATTTAAATAAATGTAAATAAAAATAGAATGCAATGATTTGCAAATATCATAAACCCATATATTGTGCCCTGCGATGGACTGGCACCCTGTCCAGGGTGTACCCCACCTTGTGCCCGATGCTCCCTGGGATAGACTCCAGGTTCCCCGTGACCCTGAAAAGGAGTAAGCGGTAGAAGATGGATGGATAAACCCATATATTATTCACAATATAACATACCAAATGTTTAAATTGAGGAAATGTACCATTTTAAGGAAAAAAATAAGGTAATTTTGAATTTGATGGCTGCAACATGTCTCAAAAAAAGTTGGGACGGGGCAATAAAAGTCTGGAAAAGTAAGTGTTACTAAAAAGAAACAGCTGGAGGAACACTTTTTGCAACTAATTAGTTTAATTGACAACAGGTCAGTACCATGATTGGGTATAAAAAGAGAATCTTAGAGAGGCAGAGTCTCACAGAAGTAAAGATGGGATGGTATCTGGATGGAAGCATATGTTCTATATACCTTACAGCGTTGATGGAGCCTTTCCAGACATGCAAGTTGTGCCTTCCATGGGCACTAATGCATAGCCATACCATCAGAGATGCAGGATTTTGAACTGAGCGCTGATATAAAGCTGGATGGTCCCACTCCTCTTTAGTCCTCTTTAGTTTAGAGGACGCAGCATCCATGGTTTCCAAAAATAATTTTAAATTTTGATTCGTCTGACCACAGAACAGTTTTCCACTTTGCCTCAGTTCATTTTAAATTAGCTTTGGCCCAGAGAAGATGGCGGCTTTTCTGGATCATGTTCACATATGACTTCTTCTTTGCATGAAAGAGCTTTAACCAGCAATTGTGGATGGCATGGAGAGCTGTGTTCACAGACAGTGAGTTCTGGAGGTGTTTCTGAGCCCATACAATGATTTCCATTACAGAATCATGCCTGTTTTTAATGCAGTGCCTCCTGAGGTCCCAAAGATCATGGGCATGCAATATTGATTTTCACCCTTGTCCCTTGCACACAGAGATTTCTCCAGATTCTCAGAATCCTTTGATGATATTATGTACTGTAGATGATGAGATATTCATAGTCTTCGCAATTTTACTTGAGGAACATTATTCTGGAATTGTTCCACAAATTGTAGATGCAGTTTTTCACAGATGGGTGAATCTATGTTCTATTGTGAATAATATATGGGTTTATGAGATTTGTAATTCATTGCATTCTAGTTTTATTTACATTTATTTACATTTTACACAGCATCCCAACTTTTTTGGAATTGGGGTTGTATAAAAGTCATGTTTACTCCCATGTCTATCAGCCAGATGAGAAGGTACTAAGGGATTTTTTTTTTATGTTTCTGGAGCAGAAAGATATGTTGGTACATGGTTATTATGTGTTTGAGGATAAGAGCAAGAGGATGAGCTCAGGAAGATGAGGGAGCTTCCTGCCTTTCCTAACAACTTGTTAACATTTATATAAAAATTGATATCTGCTGCTCTTTGGCCATGGTGTTGTTTGTGTTGTTTGGCCATGGTGTGGTATGTGTTTTGCTGTGTGATATATATATATATATATATATATATATATATATATATATATATATATATATATATATATATATATATATATATATAAAGTAAAGATTGCATTGCTAAACCCTATTTGACCTCCAACTCTAATGTCCTCAGTTTTCAAAGACATAGTTTGTCCTTTGTTAGAATATCTGTGGAAAAAAGGTCTTCATTTCAAATAACTTTTTTTATTATAGTTTGCAGATGTAACAATGCACAGCAGTGTGTCCAAGTCATTCCCCATGCTCTTAAAGTGGAGTGTTTCATCTGTTGAGTCATGTAGAAAGCTTTATAGGGTCACCATGAGAAGGGGAGGCCAGAGGGAACTGGGGTTAGGGTGCTTATTTCAGGATTGGATTAACATCTCAGGGATCATTAATACTTGTTGAATTCCCTTGCCTCTTTGCAGTCAGATGCTCTAGTGCTGTTTTGGTGAATCAAAAAATCTTTGATTTCTGGTCAATTCTACCATAAGGAGTTGAAATTTGGTTTTGCCATTTAGTTTGTGTAACCTGGGATGTGTATTGGTTAATTGTTTTCAGCTTACCTGAACTACTGGAAATGGAACGCTAATAAAGCTGCATGGTGTCAGGCTGTCCGCTGGGTCCTGCTCCCTTCCTGAGCAGACTATGTGAGTAGAAATGATGGATGGAGAGCCCAGTCCTCGCTCCAACCACGCAGAGGCCACAGTAATGTGAAAAGCAAAGAGCAGTCCCATCTGCGCTACGTCTGTCTCCCTCACTTTCTCTCTTTCTTTCCCTCTCTGCCTTTTTCACTCCTTTGCAAAAGTCACAACATCATTACAAACAACTTTGATTTGCTGAGGAGCATTTAGGTTCAGCCCCAAGCCAAACTGAGGTCTTGGGACTGTAAACCAATATTGGAGAACTATGCAAGACAGATTGCACAATGGACATTAAGCTTGGTAATGTAGACCCCCTCGAGAAAGTGTGATTGATGAGCTCCCATCTCTCATGTCTCTGGATTTGTCCATTTTATGTATTTTTGTCTGTCGTTGTATGTATGTCATTGTTTTTTTTAAAAGGTACATGAGCATGTGTACCATACTGCAATTCCTGTGAAAAATGCCTGAGCTGGAGCCCCTCTGGGCGATTTCATGATATGTATCTGTAGGCTGGCGTTTGGCGTCTGAGTGATTATCAGCATTCTGTAAATAGTACCTCACTGAGTCAGAGTGAGGAAACGACCCTGCCACAATCAGCGCCATCACTCCCTTCACTAATGGTTTCCTAAAGTGGCCCAGATCAGCTTGTTTGTGATGCATTGCGTTTTCCGTTTGCAGGTTTAAGAATGTCAGACATGATGAATCACAAGAAGCCAAAGAACTTTCATTTTCTGGTCAAGATAAATCTGAGTGGCTTGTTGCAGGATGATAAATTGCACCATATGAAGCAACTTTCTATCAGCCCAAAGGATTAGCATTCATCTCCATTTTCTGGTTATGTCATATGTCCCTGGTGTGTGTGGTAGTAACTGCACTGGAATTAAGTTGCAATCAAAGTGCTTTCATATGTCTCTTCTATGTAAGTCCTTCTTCTTCTATTCTTCTAAGGATAGCCCCATTTGCAAAAGTCAACTCGCCTTCTGTTTATAGTAAAATCATGGAAGTGTGCAAGAACTTGTGTGCAAGTCTTGTAAAGTGGTAACTTCTATTACCCTTTTGTTCAACTCAACAGGGAGCATATATTAAAGTTTGCAAATGGCTTGGCTTCATTCAAAGAGATGGAAATTAAGCCTGAATGAGCTATGTTAGTCAGTGGCTTTGTGGGTAAGACTGACAGGGGTCTCCTTTGTAGCGGTCTGCACCATGCCTGGGCTAATCTGTGCAGAATGTGGCTCAGGCAAGTAGCCTCACTGCCAACCCAGACCACAGTGTGGTGGGAACATGTCTGTCTGTTATTGTATACTCGATGAACTGCTCATGACACGTTTGTTTATACCCACTGTCAAATAATGGGAACATTAAATATTTGGCTCAAAATAATGATAATCCATTTCCTCAAAAAGAAAAAAATCAACTACTGAAAAAGCAAACAGTCTATTGATTTGGTTTATTTTTTCTGGGGTTAATACAAATCAGACTGCACACTACTTTTATTTGCAAATATATTTTGTGAACTGAATTTGGTATTGCTAGCCTTGGGACCTTCCTATTATACCAGCTTCACACTTCCCCAGTTCAGGCTTTAAATGCAGAGTGAGCAATGCAGTCTAGAAGACCAAAAGAGATGGCATATGGTGGCAACCATATACAACTTGTGCTCTCTTAAGACTGATTTAATTTGCTGTTTTGATTGTCACCACAGCTGTTCTGATTGTGGATTATGAGAGATACTGGACATTAACCATCATCAACAGAAACTTTCATTAATATGTTGTAGTGTCTTTCTCTCATGCTCTTGTGTAGAGCAAAGCTGTCTTCAGTGCTCGTATTAACTGACTGTTGTTATTGTCCTTTCCAGTTTCTTTTATTCTTCCTGATAAATGAAGCTGTTGGATTTCTGTAAGATTTCCTTCTTGTATATACAACATAGACAACTATAAACGTTGCATATGGTAAACTTGCTAATACACACTTTGTGATCACCAAGTGAAAAAGTCCATAACATATAGAGTTCAAGGTCACACCATTCATTGTTTTTCACTCTTACATTGAGTATTTTTGTGAGGTACTGGCATGGAAATGTATGTGTATGTGTGGTGTATATGGTGTGTATACATTGGAGCATATAAGAGAGTAGTGGAGAGAGAGAAAAAATGAACAGGGCTCTTTCGTTTGAATTTTTCAATTTTCGCGCTGCGATTCTTTTCTTACAGCCAAAATAGCTGCAGCCGTATGGTGGGAGAAAGCTTCTCAAGTCTCAAGTCCAGCTCCATAATCAATTATCCCCTCAAACACTCAAAAGCATGTCTCCCCAGTCCTATTTCTAAATATCCACCAGCATGCAGAGGTTACAGCCAGCTCTAATCTAACACACTTGATCCAGTTAATCAAAGCCGTCAGGATCTGAATATTAAAGCCAGGTGCTGGAATTGAATGTCACTGGGTGTTATATCTCCAGGAATGAAATTGGGCATCCCTGCTATAGAGAAAAACTAATTCATACAGAACTTGATACAGAGATCCAATGAGAATAATGATAGTTCAGAATTTTTTTTATTTGGATATCTTTAGGGTGGCACAGCAGATAGATTTGCCACCTCACATCTCCATGGTCTCTGATTGGAGAATGAATTATCTGTTTTTTTGCAATTATAGGAAGAACTGTTTGGATCAAATGTAATAGTTTGAAAGTAACAGTTTTTTCAATAATTATAAAAATGTAAGTAATGATTTATGTAAAACCGTGTGTGCTTCATTAGACAATTTTTAATAAATGAACAGGACATTCTGTAGAAGTATCAGTTTATTTCAAATTGATTGAGCCTCATATACTGTTAATTACAATAACTAGCTGAAAGAACTACTGCTAAAAATAGAACAAAGACTTGACTTGGACTCCACCTCAAACACTTGAGATTTGACTTGGACCTCAGGGACTTGTGAACGTGTCTCGCACACACACACACACACACACACACACACACACAAACACACAAAAACACATATATGTAATATATATATATATCTTTTTTTTTTAACATTCAGTAATAGGAACTGTGACTGAAACTATTAAATGGAAGCTGAAAATTATAATTAAAGCTGAAATAAAACTTCCATTACATTTTTACATTGCCTTCAGTTAATCGTGAAAGCTGCATCATTCCCAAACATCCTCACCAGCTGAGACAAGAGGCTGTTCTCCATCACTGTTACTCTTGGCTCTGTGATCTCTCCTTTTTCCACATGGGCACATGTGACTGTGAGACCAACTCCAAACCCCGATTGGCCTGATGCCATTTTTAAATTTATATCAATGGCTGGAACATTTCTTTGGCTATACTCTACTTTGTTATAATCATGAATTGTAAGTGCTAACAGTATGCCATGTAACTTGAAAAATTACTTTGCTAGTGATGAATAATTAATTTTAATTCTCTCTCTCTCTCTCTCTCTCTCTCTCTCTCTCTCTCTCTCTTTCTCTCTCTCTCTCTCTCTCTCTTTCTTAGTGGTTAGCATGTTCGCGTCGCACCTCCAGTGTTGGGGGCTCGATTCCCACCTCTGCCATATGTACGTGGAGTTGCATGTTCTCCCCGTGCTTCAGGAGTTACTCCCCCAGTCCAAAGACATGCATTGTAGGCTGATTTGGCATCTCAATCAGTCCCCTGGGATAGGCTCCAGGCTTCAAGTGACCCTGTGCAGGATAAGCGGTACAGAAAATTGATGGATTTAGCATGGTTTAGACTGGAAGGGTTTTAACTATGCCCCTGGAAGTACTGGAAATTACTAAAAAAAAAAACATACATAAAAAAAAAACAGGGTTGCTTGAAAAAAGTTAGTAAACTATATGTCTTGTGTATAATCATGTCTTCATGAACCTTGCTTTGTGCACAAGGGCATTGTCATACTGGAACAGGTTTGGGCCTCTTAGCTCCAGTGAAGGGAATTTGTTATGTTACAGCATACAAAGACATCCTATACATTTGTGTGCTTCCAACTTTGTGACAACAGTTTGGGTAATGGTCAAGTGTCCACAAAGTTTTGGTCATATAGTGTGTATATTTCTTCTTATATACTGTATCCCCTTTTATATCCTCTGTTTAGATCCCCCGCTTCAGCTTGGCTCACACTGTGTTACTCTAAGTTCTTAAGTTCTTTCTATGCCAGCTCATTCCTTCAGGTTGACGTTTGAAGTGATAAAGGTCTTGTAATTTGTGCCTGTGTTCTCCCTTGGGCTGAGAGCTATATTAAAGGGCCAGGATGAGGACATTCTTTAGAAGTCCAGGCTTATGAATAATGCTACCTGGGGCCTATGCTAGTCATTTAGCTTGCCAGATTTTTCTCAACACCCTTGCATATCGACTGCAATCAAGCCAGCTTTCTGGAGGGGAAGCACAGCAAGTCATAGACAATTAACTCAGCACAAGCCTCTGGTCTGACTTACAGCATGCTAATTTAAAGGTGAGGAGAGGGTGTGCTGTTTCATTTGGTTTCAGTTTTCAGGCTCTTTTTTTTTCTAAGGTCATTTTGTAGGCCTGGATATTGTTTAAAACACTTAAATCCCTTAATGTTTATGTGTGTCGCAAATACTGCCAGAGGGACCTTTAACATGCAGAAGGTGTTTTTTAAAGTTTTAACCCTATGACACACCAGCATAATGACACACATGCATTAATAGCAGGCTGTATAGATTTGTTCTACCCTGTTTCCTATTTAATTGTAATGATCTCCTTTGCAGCCTCTCTTTTTTTTATACTGTGAATAGGACACAGGTAAACCCTGGGTGGGTCCTTCCGTTTCATGACATATTTTGAAACAATAGGCTTTGCTTTGTGTTCATAGCTATAAGAGAGAAAAGGTATACTCTTTTATGCAATTCCTCTAGACTGAGTCAGTGCTGGTAAAGGAAATTCTGTACAGAATGAGTTCAGTTTGAAGTGACTAAGCTAGGGTTTTCCCTAACCTGTTGCTACAGCATGCATGTGGCTATCTGATTCTTGATGATTTAATGCCCAGTCTACAGTCCATATATTTTAATATAATGATGGAACTACATTACCCCCTTGGAGAGTGATTTAATTTACTGTATCTAAATTTGCATCGATGTGCACTGGCAATTATACAAATCTCTTTGGGGTTAGTGAACAAGCCAAGAGCATTTGCAGTTTCACATTTGATTGCTGGTCTAGATCAGAGTTGAGTTGGATTCACTCCATACACTTTGATTGCCTCCTCTAGAGGTGTCATTTTCTCCCTTTTTTTTCCTCCCTGGGGGAATTATCACCTGAACCTAGACCAAATATATCAAATTGAACTAATCACTTCTAACAAAATTTTTCCAAACATTTAAATTAGTTTTCAATTAAAAATGTAGTTATATTTTAAACTGAATCCTTGCCTGGTGGCAGTGATCCATTTAAGTTTTTGTTCTTGTTAAACAATGAAACTATCCAAGTGTAGTGGATCTATATTGATAAATGAGGAACTGCAACATAATTTGTTGCGTTAAGAGATTAATACAATAATTATACATATGAATGTGTAATGACAAGGAAAATATTTGTAAGCTTCATAGTGTTTTCTTGTCATTTTCTCTCGTATGAGCTCCTACATCCAAAATCTGTGTAATGTTTTAATCTGAGAGACTGGTAGAAAGAAACTGAGAGAGAATACAGTATGAAGAAGGGTGGGTGGAAAAACTGGTGGGATGAGAAAAAAAATCAAAAAGATTTTGTATAGTTCTCACTCTCCTCTTGACCACAGAGACTCCAAAGTCATGAGATTTTTTCCTCCATGTGATAAGGATTTATCGCTTGCCAACTTTTGCAGATGAACTTTACAGATGAATGTTTAGTGTGTCCTTATGCTTGACAAACCTAACATTTATGAAGCAAATCCATTATACAGCCACTATACTGCAGTGGTTCTCAAATTCAGTCCTGGGGAAGTTTTCCCTACACCTAATCTAACGTAGAAATAATATAAGAAAATATATTTAGTCATTTAATTTTATACTTCAGTAATATAGAATTAAACATTAGAATTACTTATACTTTTTTGGTAATTTGTACATTACCTGAGTATAGTTAAAAATTCAGGCAACATTTAACTGATGAGTTGGATGAAGTGGGTTAGCCATAGGGAAAATTATACTCTGCAGGGCACTTGGAGTTGATAACCATTGATATATTTTTTCTAGTGTTGTGTTGTCTTTGGAGAGTTTGACAACATGAAGAACCCCACCTTAAATCGATTTCCTTTCTGGCAGAATTTTAGTTCAGTCCCAGTGTGCAAGGTTGACTTATAAGGTGCCAATGGAATGAACCTGCATGCATGTGCTGTACGCATTACCGCTGCTCAGACTTTAAAGCATGATGAATACATCTCTGGTTTTGGAATGTAATGAGAGAGACTGAGGAGAGGGAAAGAAGAGAGATTAAATCCATGCCCTCTTTGGTTTCTGGGTGTTGCAGGATTGTTTCCAGTATATTGAATACCTCATTGCAAGCAGGCATATTGAGGGATCATAGTTTCCTGACATGCCTATTGTCAGGAAAGGAATACATTAAGCCTGCTCCACCCAAGTAGGCAAATGAAATCAAACAAAAACAAGAAAAGCCTGCATCAATAGCACTGTATCTTTTAGTCTAGCTCACTCCACATCAACAAGGATCTTTCCATAAATAGCCTGTTACTTGACACAGCCTAGCCCACCAAAAACAGTGGTTCCGGAGAATAATGAACTTGCTCATAAAACTTTATATCCTTAACCTGGTGTGTCTTTTATATTCCATCACCAAGAGTTTACTGTTGCCATTCTTCAGCTCAGAATGGAGCCTCGTACCTGCCACACAGACATTTCCTCTTGATGTGTTTTGCTTTTCAAACTATTGATGTATCATATTAAATGATTTAATACTGTAGAAGTTCATCGCCTTTTGGTACACAGTCCTCTGTGCGTGCGCAGGTACGATGACATGATAGGAACCGTTCTTTTCAAAACTCTCTTTCTCATTCTCTCTCAACACTGTCTTGCGTTTGTCCCATTGGAGAAAACACCTTTGTCTGATTACATTTATCTGGCAGTGTGCAGCATCACAGCATCAGTTTTTCCTTGTACCTAAAACCTGTCATAAATGTATATTGCTCCAGGATCTCCTGTAAAACAGGTGTACTTACTACTCTGTTGCAAACTAATTCTAATTAGTTCATGGCACTAATTCAACTTAGTTATTTCATTGAGGATGGAGGGTGATATTACTGAGTAAAAACATGTTAAAGAAGAGCACCACATGCATATAGTGACCATTTTGTTGACCAAGCTAAGATCCTAAGTCATAGTCAGATACATAAATCAGCAAGGTTTTTATTTATTTTATTTTTTTTCTTCAGCTTCTGTGATGCCTTAAAAATAAAATGTTGGCTTTTTCCATTACTGTAAGATCAAGGATTGATTTGCAGCATGTGGCTATTTGTCTCTCAAACTCAGGATGTAATTAAAAAGGCTCAGATATCAGGTTTTATTCCATCTTCATGGCTTCCTGCATTTACCAATAAAACCATTGTTGGCTTTTTGCATAACTGTATTATGAAGTTCAGTTCTTACTGAATGTATATAACTGTTCAATAAAATAAATCTAGCTGGAGAATCACAGCCTGTTGTATAAATTTTGCATAAGGCATAAAATGTTGATTTATAGATTTAGTCCCACAGTGCTCTCTAATTCAGGGGGAATTGGGGCTAGTGGGAGGATTCTTCCCAGCATTCCACATGCCTCAGAGAATGTCCCAGCAACCCCTGCCAGGCCCAGCACTCTGCTTGCACAGGCCTCCTACAGGTTTGACCTGAACTCAGCCTGCACTGTGAGAGAGAAAGAGCCATAGAAATTAAAACTGCCTTCCCATAAGACCACTCAACAGGCACCTCATTAAGCATCTTGCATTCCATCTGGGGGGTGGGGGAGGAGGGGGATAGCAAATATTGAACACTTACACTTACACATACAACCCCAACACATTTAACAGCCATTTTGTTCCCATAGCTTTGATGCTGTGATAGTTGCTTGAGATGACTCTATGTCACCACATCAATAATAAATGTTTTGCTTTGAACATTGATCAAAGAAGAAGTGAAACCACAATTTTGCCTTAGTATTGTGGCATTGTGTTTCACATGAATTCCTTAACATTGTGCATCAGCTGGAAATTTTGTGGAGGAAAACACATTTGTCTTAGTCAATAAATGTTGCTTATTTAAGAAACAATCAGCGTGGTTGCTCCTTAATCTTGTTTTAACAGTGGCACAAAAAATTGCCATTGCTTGGTTTCGACTGTAAGGCACTATTACTATTTTGTGTACTTTGGCTGGAAGTTGGTTAAAATGTTGTGGGATTTATTGTTATCTTAATAGAAGCAGGAGAAATTAGAGCTTAAACACCATCAGCAACCAGTTTTTCAGTAATTTGAGAAAACACAGTGGAAATGCAATCACTACAACAAAGAAAATAAAGAATCGGCCCTGTTGCCTGCCACAAATACCTTGGAGTTTCACAACCAGCAGCAGTGATCATTTTGGAAATAAAATAACTAAATAGCTGTAAAGGATCTTAACGTGCTCAGTTAGAGGAAGTTGGTGGTTCCCCAATGAAAATACTGAATAGATGAAAAAATGATTAGAGAGAGTGTTCTGCAACATATGGACATGTTTTGGATGACATGCATGACTAGTTGTCTCTGAAAGCACCGGCCATAATATGCTTTTCTGTCTTGTAGTGTCCTGTTCCCACCATGTATTGCCACTCCAGGCGGTACTTTCCCATGGACAAACTCTAGCTGCCATCCAAATCATTGACCCTTACTGAGGGGTAATTAAACCAGTAACAGGATTGCACATTAGAACCTGGAGAGCATGATATTTGGAACGATCATCCTGCCATAAGAGACTAGGACCCAGTCCCAGCACAGCTCAGAGATTTGGAAAGTAATGCCAGCAAACAATATGGTAAGATTGCCTAGTGCTACAGATCTGAATATATAAATAAACTGTGTTGTAAGGTCATTTGGAAGCATTCCCTAATCATGTCCCAAATGGCCATTTTTAAAAACAAAGAACTCAAAACCTTCTGGACAAGCAGTGTCTCTCAAACACACCAGTGTAATTTCCACTGATTTTAAGAGATCTGTTTGTTTTTTCTCTTTATGTGTGAGGGGATAAAACAATACAGCTTATGAGCAACATTACTTAGGCTGACAGCAATTGTCTGTAAATGACATGCTTCCATGCTCCCTGATTACTCAAATTAATCTCAAACCTGAGGAATCCGATGTCCAATGGCCATGCCAAAGAACAACACTAGTCTGTTGGGAAGCCATTTGGAAGTGTATTATGAAAACTCTTGTCCCAACATTAATCCTTATGTTCTGTTCAAGTCAAAATGACCCTTTTTTTAAACTACAGCACAAAATGTAACAGCACAAAATGTCCAACATGAGACTCTAATTAGTATTTTAAAAATATATATGTGAAATACAAGTTAAAACCTGTTAAACAAATGATGGAAATCTTGAATACAGCCTATATGAAATATAGCATGCTATCATTGATTATTAAACACTGAAATTTCTATGTTCTTCCTTTTAACCACTTGGCACCATGCATAAGTCGGTAGAAGTTGAGGAGTGGAATTAAGGCCATAGAGCTTCAATTGGCTCAGCCTCACTTAGAGAATATATTTAGTGGGCTGGGTAAGATTCAGTTCCAAGATTTCTTGAAGAAGTCACTGTTCTAATGATGAGGAGAATTCAGTTTTATTTCCTTGATCTCTAGCCCCCAAAATATTTGTGCTCTATAAGAGATTTAAAAAAAAAACTGAAGCAGGACACATAATTGTCTGACAATAGGTGCTGTTTTAAATTTAGGCCGACATTTTTCTCATTACAACTTTAAACAAATGAATATAGAAAGCAAGCCTCTCGAATATTGCCATGGTATAATTATTCAATTATAATCAGTACTATCGGTTTACTAGCTAAACCACAGTCCATGAAGAGCTATCTAGTCACAATTATGGGTAGGCATTAAACTAAAATACATCTTGGTATGATTAACTTAAAGCACCTGTATCTAGCTATTCTTTACATATGATACAGCTATTCTTGTGTTGTCTGAAATGGAGACAAGATGTAAAATGAGCAATTAGCAATGCACATTTTCATAAATAAATGTACTGGGAGGACATAAATTGTTATCTGATAAAATGGAGATCAGGGATTTGGTTGGCTGAGAAGGATTCTCCGTTGCCATGAAGATTAAAAGTAATGCAGGAAGAATTTGAGCAGAGTTGCTGCTGCTCAGCCTCTCATCCATCACTCTTCAAAGAGCTGCTTGAGTGACAGCACTTTGGCAGGAACATTGCAAAATTAATGGATTGTGTGGTTTCTTTGGGGATATTCACACACACACACACACACACACACACACACACACACACACACACACACACACACACACACACACACACACACACACACACACACACACTAAGGGTCTCAAGTCATTGTCATATTTCAGTCACTGACCACATCTCCATACCACAGGCCCCAAAAGAAAGGCCAGGAAAGTGACAAGGAGCAGATTTCAAAACAAAACCTGACAAATGCAGGAAAAGACGAGGTGAGAGATAGGGAACCAAATCTTTTCATGCTTAGAACTGCTTAAGGGGGCACTGACTTATGGAGCTTCCTGTGGCCTTGCATGGCTGCTGGTACTCTGTACACTCCCTCCACACTTTAAAAACAAATTATTGAGGAATTCTAGATATACTCCCTTTTATCAGATGAACTGTTGCCAATAATACTCTGCTTCTTTCCCTGATTTACACATGTGACTATTCCTGAATAGGCATAGACTCAACATGCCCTTATTAGGAAAGCAGAGTGAGTGAATGAAAAAGAGACAGGATAAGGGAGTTTGACAGACACTCAGCATTTATTGCTTTGAATTTGACCTCCACACTTCATGGGTCCTGTAACTCTCATTGAGGATTATGTGATAGTGAACTGCAAGATTAAATTCTAATAATGGGTTTCATGACACTGCCAGGTCTATATCTCACTGCTTCGTACACATGTACACACATGTGGACTTGTGAGATTTTTGGAGTCACAGTGAATACTTGTTACTCACCCTTCACCTCAGGTCATGCTAAGCACCCTATTGGTGCCCCATTCCTGCTGCTGTGATCCCAGTAGCCTCATCCCCTGTCTCACAGATGTAGGGGGGGGGGGGGGGGGGGGGGGGGGATCACTGTCTCAGTGAAATCCTCATCCACTAAGACAAGGACTTCAACTGAAATGACTAAATCATGGTTGCTTAAATCCATGCCACATGCTTTGTGACATTTTGGGCCTCTAAAGATCACTTGGTTGAATTTGATCTGACTTGGAGTTTTGTTGACCTCCAAAATAATTATGGTGACATTATAACCATGACCATCAGCCAAAAATGTTATCACTCATACTCATCTGACCTTTTGTTACACACTGTACATTGCATTTTATTACTGCATACTTAATTTTAGCCAGTGTTATTTTATAGTTATGTTAAAAATTAGGTCATTTTATATCTTACATGTGGTCCCTAATATACAAGTGAAATACTTACAGGATCTGGCAGGCAGTAACACAAAGAGTCAGAGTCAGAGTGCAGAAATCCAGAGGAGGAGGCACAGCTGCTTGTAACTGGATTTATCCCCTACATATGGAGCCAGAGCCCTGCTCATCTCTAGCCTGTCTTGGTTCTTGACCAGTTCTGTCCTGCTGTTATTAGATTAGGCTTGTACCTGTTCTTCCTGTGTGCAACACATGAAAGTAGTTACATAGTGCACAATTAAGTCTATGATTCCAGTTAGACCTCAGCTGGAACAAATGCAACAAGTGTGATCTGAGATCTCAGGAATACTGATGCTCCAGATGTGTCAGTTACAATCATGAACGCCTGGGACACACAGGCACACACACAATCACAGATGCACCCACGCACACACACACAAGCACACTTGGCCTATGCTATTTTTTAAGCTCACCTGTTTAAGAATGGCATAAATATAGTGATAATTTGGTGATAATAACATGGAAAGAATATACAGGTCATAAAAATACTGTGGCACACATGACAACAATAACAGAAGCTTGACAATGAGTGAAGAAAAAACAGAAAGTAAATAGTGATGCTAACAAGGTATGGCGAGACAGAGGTGAGAGTAATTAATGATGTGATGTGCTGGGGTTGATGGGTAGTGTAGTTCACCACCCATTGCCACTACCATGACACTTCAATGAAATATGCACCTCTTGGCAAATTAAGAATGGGTAACAGATGTACACCAGTCTATTCTGTTTTCTGAGGATATACAGTCATGTGAAATTGTTAGGGTTTTTTTGACATATGTAGATAAGCAAACGTTTGATCCTCTTTGAAACAGTTTCTGTTAATAAAATTGATACAATCTGTCAAATTAGACATAAAATTGACATTTTGTAGTAATTTTCACATTTTAAATAAAAAAACAGACAGATAAGTCACATGGAAAAAGTAAGTACAACTTACATTTTTTGCACCTTCAAATATATCAAATTAGAATCAGGTGTTGAAGATTGGGTGCCAGTGATTAGAACCTGCTTAGGAAGTGAAGGTGGAACCTGTCTTATTTATACCCCTCTCATATCTAGTGTCTGGTGTTTCCTTTGTTATTGAGGTGTGTGGTGTCATCATTCCAAGATCTAAAGAGTTCTGTAAGACCTTCAGAAAACAGGTTGTGGATGAATATGAGTCTGGCATGAGATTTATAAATATGTTCAAATTATTTGAAACACATCATTCCACTGTAAGGAAAATAATCTACAACCGCCAATTTGTCCAGGATTGGCTGTTCCAGCAAATTCAGCCCAAGTGCAGACCATCTGATGCAAAAAGAAGTCTCCAAGAACCCCAAAATTTCATCACAGGATCTGCTAGTAAGTCTTGCAGCTGTTGGTGTCAAAGTGCATGCTTCTACACTCATAAAGAGATTACACAAATTTGACCTGTATGGAAGGTATGCCAGGAAAAAGCCTTTGCTGTCTAAAAAGAACATTAGAGCAAGACTACAGTTTGCCAATGAGCATATAAGCAAAGACCAGGCCTTTTGGAAAAATTTGCACGGGACACACAAATCAAAGATAGAATTGTTTGGCCACAGTAACAGCAGACATGTTTGGCACAGACCAAAGACAGGTTTTCACGAGAACTGTGAAGCACGGTGGTGGAAATGTTATGGTTTGGGGTTGCATTAATTGATTCAACGATGAATTCTGTTGAAGTTGAACCGAAAGTGGACCTTTCAACAGGATAATGATCCTAAGCACACAAGCAAATCCACCAAGGAATGGCTCAAAAAATGGAGGGTTATGGAATGGCCTAGTCAAAGCCCGGATTTGAATCCCATTGAAATGTTGTGGGGGATTGAAATGGGCAGTACATGCAAGAAAACCCTCAAACATCTTGCAACTGAAAGAAAATTGCATGGAAGAGTGTTCAAAACCTCCAGCAAGCCTGGTGGACAATTATGCAAAACGCCTACAAGAAGTTATTTCTGCTAAAGGGGGCAATACTAGCTCCTGAGGCCAAGGGTGTACTTACTTTTTCCACAGAAGAATATCACATCTATTGATATTTCTGTTCAATAAATGATTGAAAAAGCAAATGTTTGTTTGTCCAAATATGTCAAACAAGCCCAAAATTTACATGGGGTGTACTATATTTTCACATGACTGCATAATAACAGGAAGCGTGGCTTCATCACCCTGTACAGTCCTCCATGGTTTTATACACCTGTAAAAATCCTTGTATTACACTAAAGTAATACATCTATTTTGCATGTACTTGCAGGTAGTGGCTTATAAAAAATCATTAAAAATGATGGTAGACCACCAGTGTTTTAGTTATCATAATGTGGCCTTCTGTAAATGCATGTAAAATACAGCTTTTCTGGGTCTTGTGTACAAGGCTTGAATAAAGCTTTTGAAATTAAAGTATTAATTTTGAAACAAATTACCACAATAATAATAATAACAAGTATATAGTTATCTACTATACAGTCCCTAGATAAAACCTGCAGCTAAACTACCTCCCATTTCATTTAAAATCTTTGTGCTTGTGGACTGCCAGTACAATATGATCCCTCAAGCAGTTTTTTGGAGGTGAAATCTATTGATTCATATCATATGACTGCACACCACACTCTACAATGCTGCATTACACACTTTCTACTTATAAGACTCTTTTTTACTGCCAATATTGCTGATACATTATTGCTGCTATAATACTCACTAGTTTACAGCCAATCACTGCAATAGCTTTCTCGCACCACATTGTTCTCTTGCCACTGCACTGTGTAATCACTGTTCTGTGTATTTTGTTCTATACAGCCTACTTTTTGTCTCACACTCATTGCGTATTTGCATTTTATGTAGTCTTGTGTACTGTACTACTCTACTGTTACGTGTTGTACCATGGTTCTGGAGAAACTATACCATTTACAACCTCAATTCGAAAAAAGTTGGGACAGTATGGAAAATGCAAAAAAAAAATAAATAAAATAAAAGTCGTTTGAAAATTCAATTCACCCTATACTATATTGAAAACACAATATTAGCACATTATTTGATGTTTTACTGTGTGAATGTATTTTTGAAAATATACACTCATTTTACATCTGATGACTGCAACACATGCAAAAAATAGTTGGGACTCTTTACCACTGTGTAACATCACCTTTTCTTATAATAACACAATCGCTGCGCAGCTGTTCTGGGCCTTTGTTGCCTTATATTGCGCTTCATAATGCGCCACACATTCTCAATCGGCAATAGGTCAGGACTGCAGGCAGGCCATGCTAGCACCCACACTCTCTGCTTATGCAACCATGCGCTTGTAATCCAGGCAGAATGTGGTTTGGCGTTGTCCTGCTCTGGATGGCAAAATATGTTGCACCAAAATGTGCACATATCTTTCTGCATTATTGGTGCCCTCAAAGATGTGCAAGTTACCCATGTGCAATGACACACCCCCATACCATGATAGATGCTGGCTTTTTGACCTGACAATTTGGAATGACCTGAAAAAGAAAGAACCAATGGTGTACAAACAAACAGACATCAGACAGGTCGTTCAAGGAAAACAACAGCAATTGATGACAGAAATCTTGTGAGAGCTTTGAAGAACAACCCAAAAACAACAGTGACATCACCAACAACCTTCACAAGTCAGGGGTGAAGGTATCACAATCCACCCTTCAAAGAAAACTTTGATAGCAGAAATATAGAAGCTATACCACAAGACGCAAACCACTCATCAGCAGTAAGAATCAGAAGGCCGGATTACAATTCACAAAGAACTACAGAAATGAGCCATGAAAGTTTGGGAACTAAGATTATCCTTTACCAAAGTCATAGAAAGGCCAAAGTGTGGAGAAAGAAACGATCTGCTCATTATCCAAAACATACAAGCTCATCTGTGAAACATGATGGAGGTAGTATTATGGCTTGAGCTCTCATGGCTGCTTCTGAAACAGTCTCACTAATCTTTATTGATTATGTAATTCATGATGATAGCAGCACAATTCTACAAGTCTACAGAAACATGCTGTCTGCTATTTTACGGAGAAATGCATCCAATCTAATTATGATGAACTTCATCATACAGGAAGAGAATTACCCAAAACACACTGCCAACACAACAAAGTACTTCATCAGGTAGAAAAAGTGGAAGGTTTTAGACTGGCCAAGTCCATCACCAGACCTTAACCCAGTTGAGCATGTATTTCACCTCCTGAAGAGGAGACTGAAGGGAGAAACCCCCAAAACAAACAATTGTCTTCATCTTTTGATCTCAAACCCAAATGTCTTCAGTGTATAGCAAAAACAAAAGATTTGGCCTTGCCATTCTAATACTTTTGGAGGGGACTGTGACTGACAAGGGTGAAAAGCTGTTAAATTTCCTGCTGCTAGAAAAAGAGCTGAGTCAACGCCATAGTCAGTTCAGGATGGATATAATTCATTTCTGCACCTCTTACATGGAGACTATCCTGAGATTTCTGCTCATTCTTTCTCTCTCTCTCTCTCTCTCTCTCTCTCTGCATCATGTTTCACAATTTCAGCATAGTGAGAATTTGTCTCATCATTTGTTTTGTTATTCATTACTGATGAAAAATAATGCCAGCTTTAATTTTTAATCAATTACTGGCCAAGACAGATAAATTACATGCAGATTCTAAAACAAGAAGAAGAAAAAAACAACCAATAAAAGTAGAAGATGACAAAGCCAACTGCTGAAAACAGACACTTTTACATATTCTCATGTTCTCTTAACCAAACATTACAATGCTCCATTAGGCATGAAACTCTGAGGAGGCCTCTGATGCCTGTTGTAAATTCATGTTGTCATCTGCTTGAGAAAAAAACACCATGAGTTCCATACCACATCATATTGTCCTCCTTGAGTTGTGGGCTTAAATTTGATACCATGGCTTACTCCTCATGTAATATATGTCAAACCTCTGAGGTAGGAAAAACAAAAGCTTAAACTACGACAAATGACTCATGTTACTGTTTTTTTCTTGACATCGCTTCATTTTCAGATTTAGAAATAAATTTATATGGAACTTGATATATACTGTTTCTATACAGGATTATCTAGTGGATTTTAAAAATTAACCGCAAAAATGATCAGATATTTAGCATATAGCAATGTAAATTTCATCAATTTAAACATGCAATCAATATATTTATTATTAGAATGGCAAGCAGGATATCAATAGGGCATGGTAAAGATATACATGTACAATACAACTAGGCTCTAAATTGCATTGAACCTCCAAACTCTTCTCCCAGATGGCTCCTGCAGCTTAGAGTGTGCCATGATGGAATGAGATTTTTATAGAAATGTCATATTTATTTTCTGAAATACATAGCTCAGCCTTTCGCATGTGCAGATTCAAATGCAAGCATTTATTTAGAATCTGGAAATTTAGAATTCTCAACTTCACAAATAAAATGCTTGAAAAGCTTCAATGCTCAACATTATGGTTTAAAGTGAACTGAATTTTACCAAAGCAGACACAAATATATATGAGCTATTAGGGCATTAAATTAACAGGCCTGACACTACTTCATTTTTTACAGCTAAGGGTACATCAGTGCCAAGCACATGCAGTCTGACAATATTTTTAATATTCCATTACCCATCTTTTCCTTTCCCTGTGCCACTATGCTTATAAGCACAGAGCTGAGAGGATAGGATTACCTCCCACCAAATCCCCAATAAAAGGCAAATGCCTATACTTGCATGCTGGCACTTATTGGAGGAGGTTGACAGAGGCCAGGATTAGAAGACTTGGTTTGGGCAATTGAGTGTGAGCAATCTGTCAGAAATCTTTCACCCTGCTGGCAACACATACGCCTGGTTTACTAAAGGGTTGTGTGTGCAAAAGCACATAAACTGATTTACTAAAAGAGTCTACAGTGAAATGTGTCTTTCACATCGACAAAAATTTTTTTTGCATGTTTGCTTAATGAATATTTATGGAGCATTTCTACCTAAAATGGAAAAAGCAGCGTGATATTTATGCATTTGGCATCCAACATGTGATTTAGCCTGAAAGTATTTTGAACAGTTTTTTGACACATCTCACCTCCTTTTAATTGCTGATACATTCTCTGAGTATCTTTAAGATCAAATAGCTATTCTGTACAAATAGAAGCCTCAACTTTTTTTACCTCTACATTGCACATGGTATTCACACAATTATTATTTGTAAATCGTGCATGCAATTTATCTGATTGCTATGGAGGGATTACTAAATCCTTGGCAATAACCTCAGCTGGACCCTCTTCCCCGCCCCACTACGAACCAATGCTCTGACGACCCCTCAGCCCAACACATGCTAAATTAAACACATGCATTACAAATTTCGCATCCAGTATGAGTGTTTAAGTAGTGTCAGTGATACGTAGAAGGCAGTCTTACCTTAGGCAACTGGCTTCTTTGTGCTTTTCACCTCGCAAGCTTATGCAAAATAAATCAGCAAATTCCAGCTTTAACAAGCTTTGACTCAGTGGCCAGCAGTGACAGCCTGTTGAGTATTTTTTGGCCCATTTGAATTCAGACTTTTTAGTTCAACATATTAAGGTAATTATCTTTCACTGGTTTTTCTTTTATTTTTAAGTTTTATTTTCATTGACACACTTACTGTGGGTTTATGGTTATTTTCCATCCATTTATCTAATTCCAGTTAAAATAGGAAGTACCTTACTAACCCCTTTCTGGTTACAAATTCACATCCACACACCAATGATATTTCTGAATTTATTTCAGATTCTGTGATTTTAAATTCCTTGCCTCATATTCTATGTTTCATTTTGTGGTTAACAGCATAGTAGCCTAATCGTAGGCCCAGTTGGTAATTGCACAGGTAAAGGTGCTGCACAACATGCTATTCAAAGTATTGGTGAGCTGCATTCATGTGTTAGATAATGACTGAGGTGGAGTGAAACCTGGTTGGTTAGCCAATCAAGTGAGAGCTTCACCATTACCAAGTCTAAATCAATGTGATATAAGCACCCACTACGGTAACCAGAGAGAAGGCATGTGACAGCATGAGGTTGCAAACTGTGCAAGTGGGCACATATGCTTATTTGGAATCTTTGCAAATTAGGGCTATAGTATAGGCATGATCTTTGCTAAAAAATTAATGAAACAGACACAAATTGCAAAGTTGAATTTGCCATAATTGTACATAATAATAATAATAAATAATAAGCATTGATAAAGGGAGCATAAATTAGTAATCTTTGTGCATGAATTCCAATAAAGACACAAGTGTGACAAAGACAACTCAGTGCAGAGTTTTACATAGAAAATTTGTATGTCTGACCCTTAAAAAAATGTTTCATTGTGGTCTGAAATACATACTGTGTGTATTGTATGTGTTGACTCTTGACTCATGTCCTTCAAATGTAAGTCTGTTTTCTGTTTATGGATGTTTATATTTTATTTTATTTTTTTAGTATCCCTTAATCCCAGGTAATTTAGTGTCTGTAGGTCTATAAGTCAGTCTACACATCTCACACTTCCACTCTGTAAGACTTTTTATCAGGCAAATCACAAAATGTTACATACAGTTAAGGTTATGGGTGACTGATGTATGACTTCTTACCTACAACAGGAATAAACATTCAGGCTTGAGATAGGCATAACATACATACTATTGAATATAACAAATAGAGCACATGAATCTATCTGCACCTATTTATCTGTCCTGTTTGCACTACAGAAACATGAACTGGGAGACAGCAAAAACAGAACATTTCCCTGTTCAGTGGGAAGCACTGTAGTCCCTGGAGCCAGTGGCAGTAAAACACACTCTCCATATGTCACCTCTCCTTATAATGAACCTATAAAACAGGTCTGCTCTGACATGCGGTGAACACAGCTGAGAGAGCAGCCTTTTTTAATCGGCCCTCCAGAGACAGGCCAAGACAGTTAAATGTTTCACAGAGTTCACAGAGATTAAGAATAGAGTGAGGGATGGATTGGGTTAAGATTGACCATGCTAATAGCACAGGTGCAGGTGTGTGTCCAGGAACACGCTCCCCTCAGGCTACTCAGGAACAGAGTGTGTGAACAGGCTTTGGGAGGTTATCCCTGGTTGGACAGGCTCTGTATTTGTTGTTGAGAAAAAGAGAATAGTGGTCTGGCAACGACACAATTTAAAATCTTGGTGTTGTTGCTTATATAATGTTGCTTATTACAAAGATAAAGTATGTAAATTTTTATGTTGTTATTTTTTAAGTAGAGCACACAGAGTACCTGGTTCCTCATAAGTAAAAAAAATTATAATAATAATAATAAAAAAAGAGGTTAAATGTAATGTGTTTTAAGCATCTAAGAAAAACAGAACACTCTTTTGGAAAATCTATAGCAACAGATGCAGAAACACTCCAAAGAATTGCAAGCCACAGGCTTAATGAAATGAGTCCCTTGGATTTTTTCCCCCTACTCTTCTGTCCCTTCTTTCGTGCTGTTCTTTCAAGGAAAATAAAATCTGTCTTGGCTACAGATTAAGCACTCGGCTGAGAGGGTCAACCTGCCGATGTCTTTTCATCCTAATTTATGCACCATCTGTCCGCTCACTCAGCACTTCTGAGACACTGAGCTGTATTTTTCTGGAGGCACCTCCAATCCTAATGGATATCACAGCATTTCACAATTACTTCCAAGCACAAATTTAATGTACCGCAAATAAAAACACTGACAGAGCACTAAGGTGTAAAGTTGTATCCTGTCCATTATTTATGTTTGAGAGTGTGAACAAGGCTCCTATCTTGCAGTATTTATGAGTGTGACTGCATTATTTATGAGCATGGATAGGTCCCCTGACATGAAGACTAGATTTATGTTGAAATAGATTTATGCTAATGTGTTTTTTAATTGCAAGCTGGCATTTAGTGAATCCATTCAAGTTACCCACCAATCATCTTTTGTCCAATTGTCTAATGAGGATTACAAAATCCATTGTTGTGCAAACTGTTGAATGGAATTTTTTTATTATTGAATTTATTTAAATCAGCATAAAAAAATGAAAGAAAATTATTCATATCTACATGTTCTATACAGTATGTAACATATTATATTCAGGTGCAGTATGGATAAAATTTAGGATCATTTTAAGAAAGGGAAATATACAACACACTCTTAACACATGCATTTGAAACAAATGAAGTGTTCTTTTCAAGGGAAAGGCACTGGTGATTTTCGAAGGCATTATTTGCCACAGCTTTCCCAGCTTTATTCTACAGTAGATGATGGCTTTCATTAAACTAAATGGGGGGACTAATAAAAATAATCTTATTTGTCATTTTAATTCTATTCATGCTGCTTTACGTGCTGTACAAACTTTAGGAACGGAAAACATTAAACAATTTAACAAAGCATAAAAACAGCAGGATGGCACGGTGGTACAGAGAGTAGCATTGTTCCCTGTTCAATCCTGGGTTTCACATGTTATTTCCATGCCTGTGGGTTTCCTCTGCAACCTCTGGTTTCCTTTAACCTGTGTGCGTGTGTGTGTGTGTGTGTGTGTGTGTGTGTGTGTGTGTGTGTGTGTGTGTGTGTGTGTACGTATGGTGTCCTGTCATGGATTCACATTCAGGGTGAAATCCCACCTCATACCCAGTGTTCCTGGGATAGGATGCATCATGACACTGATCAGGATAAAGTGGTTATTGATGATAAGTGATACGTAATGTACAAAAACATTAAATAAAGGAAAATATAAGTAAGACAGAAAAAAAATTACTAAAACCTGATAATGATCTAATTCTGAACTGATATTCCAAATTATATAAATTTGGAAAATAATTACATATTTAAGAAACAAAATCAAAATAAACCCAAAACTTGGCTTATATAATAAAATATTATATGAGATATTGTTTTTGACTCTTGAGGTCACTGATATCTTTGAACTAATTTTTGCCCTTGATAATCCTTATAGATAATATGGTGGACGCATTTTTATCCAAACAGCTTTTGAGATATTTTTTTAAGTCATTTTAAAACACATGCTGTATGCCAATTCATTTTCAGGTAAATTTTGAGTTAAATCTGCATAAATAAGACACTGAAAGTCAAAAACTTTGCTAAATCTAAAGTTACAATAAAGGAACTTCAGTCTGTTTAGGGTTTTGTACATTTTTACTGAATTTATTTCAGGGCTGCTTTGATCATTCACATTTTTGTCTATGCTATCTTTTTACAATTTTACAGAATTTATGGAAATTGGCAAGAAGTTGCTGACAGTAGAGAAGCCAATGTATGCACCAATATTTGTAGGGTTTTTTTTTTCTATGAAAGTATCAATTTTTAACATAACTTATCTTGTTCTTGCATATTGTTCTTTTTCATAAGCTGAATAGTCATAACTCATGTTCATGAGCTGTCTGTTTTGACCAGAGAGTACTTTTCCTCTGACAGATGTTTAGAAGTTCGTGCTAGTGTTTCCAGGACCCTGTGTCCCTCCAGTGCAGTATAAAGGAAAATGTATGGGCAAAAAGTCAAAGTGGTGAAATAGAGTGTTGGCTTGGTGCTTAAGTGAAGCTGAGTTAGCTCACTCATATGTCCTGCCAAGGTATTGGCCAAGCATGAAATAAATGTATCACAAATATTTTGAGGTATTCTTCAACATGTCCTGATTTGGTGAAAGATTCTGTTTCTGTTTTACATTTCCTCTTTTATTCTACTGCACCTGACAAGTAGATCATCTCCTTCATCCACAGATCTTTTATATTGATAGAAACAGAAGATATATTCAAAACATGCCAAGTAAACTCAAATATGAGAAATAAAATTTGCTCTGTTACAAGACTGTAAATATTTTTTTCAATCCAGCAGAACCAATGCCTTATCTTTGTCTTTGCCCTTCGCTCCCATTTGTTGTGAAATATGATCCACCTGAACTTTTTCCTTGTTTAATCATACTATGCATTGTATGACATCAGGGGGTCTAAAGCAGTGCTCTGGGGAGTGTTACAGTAAAAGTGTCCCTGTGTGAAGGAGAAATCAGACCAGGAGTGGCTGATGGACATGGCAGCTGGAAGTGGAAGCACCTGTGCAGCGTAATGAAGCAGCAGCAGCACTACACACTGCCTCATTGCAGACTTATAGAGGCTGTCAGAGGAGCAGGGACATAGCCAGTCCTCTAGACGGCCTGATGGATCCCAGAATGAGTGCTCAATGAAGCTGTCCGCCTCTCAGGAGATTGGCTTAAATGAGCTTGACCAGGTTTAAGCTCATGATTTGTGTGACTTCACTTTGCATCAACAGGACATTCCTGCTCTGTTTGTCTTTTAGAGCACGGCCAGGCTTAATAGTTTAAAAGCTTAAAGTATTCTATCCTGGAACTGTTTTAATTTAAACTGCATATATCTTTAGATTAGTTGTCCATTAGTTAACTATTTAATTCCAGCTTTAATAATCATGCACTCTAAAAAAAAAAAAAAAAACAGTGGGTTAAAAACAACCCAAACTGGGTTATTTGTAGTCCAATGGCTGGGTAAATATAGGACAGAACACATTTTGGGCTAAACTAACCGATCAAGATGGGTTGTTAATTTTAACCCAGCAAATGGGTTGTTTTTCAACCCAAAGGATGGTTTCATTTTTACAAAAATGCTGTGTTCATTTTATTTCATAAATGGGTTAATATTTTCAGGGTTATTTTTACCCTTTGAAAATGTCAAATATACCACATTACAAACAAATATGTCAGCATCCTTTATTTATACACAAGAAGGTGTTCAGAAATGTATTGCTAGAGATGCTAAAGTGGTGTTATTTATAGACTTTGAAGTAAATTACTAAAATAAGTCATATATTTAAGACGAAAACATCCGATTTTGATCAAAGGAGACGTTTAAAACATCCGAAAAACTGAGTTACCAATTTGATCCAGTGGGCATTACAAAGAAGTAAACCAAAGCTAATGAAGATATCAATGTGACTGTTATCGCATGTTTTTGCATTTTCTAGTGTACAGTAATGGTTTTGTGGATCAATATATTGATACTAACCTTCACTCTTAAAACAGATGTGTTACAAATAACCTCATCATGTGTTAATTTTTAACACACCCGAATGTCTAGTTAAGGACTACACATTTTGTGTTGCTTTTAACACAATCAGTGTGTTAGTACATTTAACGCATGCTGTGTTAAAAAAGAACACAAAAATAACACAGAGACCTTTGTACCTACAATTATCCTAAAATGTAATTTGTTTGTATGCTAAAATTCTACTAAAATGCTCACAAAATAAACAAACAATTGCATGAAATTCAATACAATATGCAATACATGATATTCACATTTGAAGGCGTTGCAATAGGTCAAGTTACTTATCACTTGCTGAGTTACTGTTTTACAGTGAATACATTTTCGAGAGCTCCCTACTTAAATATCACAAACTCGGCCAGGCATTTTCAGCAGCATCAACGCTAAATAGTGATGAACGCTAACTTACCTGTGGTCATTTGGTTTCCTCACCTCAGGACTCCGACTCAACTGTCATAATCAAAAGGTCAAAACAACAAACATTTACTTTGAGGCGAGTTCAGAGTTGGTTGGTGACTTCAGCAGTGTGATTGGACATTAATTTAACACATTGTGTTGGTCACGCATGTGAATTTTTAACTTTTGTTAACACATTTATTGGATAATTTAACACATGTTGAAATAGTAATAACACAAACGTGTGTAGGATATTAACACATGCTTTCTGAGTGTGTTTCTCGAAATAAATCTAACAGTTTGTCTGTGTGAAAACTGCTATCTCCACCTGAGGCGAATTCAAACAGTAGGCGCTGACTTGATTTGACCCAAGGAGCTGGGCTGATGTGTCGAGGTGGGGGAGGGTTGCATTGCTTCAACTGTCAGTGAAAATGACCCAGCCATTAACCCAGTGGTGAGGTTACACAAAACAACCCAAGACTGAGAAAATAATCTCATTAAATGAACCAAAAGGCTCAACCCAGCATTTTTTAGAGTGTATGTTGTTCAAGACTTTGTCAACCAGGGTTTTTTTTTTTTTTTACTTCAGTATTTCATAACCATATTAATTCAACGTGCTGTACAATTAGTGCCAAAACTGACTGGATAAGAGATTTGTCATTTAGAGCAGTTTATGTTGAATTTACATAATGCTGTTTATGAAGTATGGGATATGTTTAAGTGCTCCCCTGACAGACCTTTGCGCCCTTCCAGTTGTGTGGTCAGGAAGAATGTGTGGCATGTGAGCTGTGGTTTAGAGGGAGTGTTGGAAACGGCCACCTCTGCAGCAATGCATAAGCTCCATTCACAGCCTCGCTCAAGGGGCCAACACCTGCTGCACCATTACTGCTTTATCTCCATAGCAACTCCAGTTCATTGCATTCTTTTTTAATTAATCAGGAAAGATCAAACAGCTCTAATCATGAACCTGGCTGGTGCAAGGACTGGGTTTGGCTTATATTAGGGACCTAACTCTCTGTTATTTCTTGACAAAGATAGCAGGAGGTTTTGTTTTGTTAGGTTGTTATGTGTTCAGAACCAGATTTTAATAAAGTGGCAAGACTACACTGAAAGAGAGGCTTGAATTTAGCCAGTACACTGAGCCAAGACAACCTGCTGCATGCTTTACATATCACAGTACTTGCGCTTACCCAGAAAAGAAGCGGCTTCTTTCAGCGGCTCACTGAAAGTGGTGACTGTGTAAGATGAGAAGTAGAGCTTGTCTACTTGCCTACTTTGCTGACTCCAGATCATGCCCCATATCCAGTAATGTTTAACAGCACACATACTTCTGCAGACTTTACAATTACTACAATTTTCCACAGGATTTCACAGAGGTCCTTTAAGATTTTTGTACAATAATAGTGATTTAAAATAAACTCAATACATTTTTTGTCAGAAATAGCTACTTTTAGGCCATTTCAGGTCTACTGGTTTTAAACAGTTTACTACTTCAATCAAGGATCATTAATAGGGCATTGCATACAGTAACATGTAATAATACTGTAGTAAAATGATCATTTGAATGTCATAAAGTAAATTAAATTATTATTCAGATATTCTAGATTTGTAGGTATAGAAAAAAAACCATAAGCATTAATTATAACCAGATTCAGCAGAGTTTAGTCGAATCCTGGTGGAATTCAAACAGATTTGTTCAAGGTGTTCAGCAGTGCAGGGACGTTCCTACTGGGAGTGCCAGCAGGGAAAGTCTGTTCATCAGTTTCCCCATCCTTCTGCAAAAAGGGTTTGTAATGAATGAAACAGTCTTATACAGCAAATGCAAAAGCCACCATGACATGCTGGTCCACAGTGAGGACCATTAAAGTGCATTTAGTCTGAAACACAAGTCTGGACTTTTAATCATCTTCATCATCCGGATATCAGAAGCATTAAACTGATCATCAGTTACCGGTTTCTGTTCATTCTTCTGTGGATCCTGAGTATGACAGTTAGGGGTTATTTTTAGGATTGTTTTTACTGGGTGGTTATTAGTAATGCTGTCATTGTTTAAAGCATTATGACTCAGACACACAGGAGAGTTAGAGTCAGTCTGAATATCTATTAAAAATAGACATTATTTTTGGGAATAAACCAAGAAAGCAAAGATGTTTAATTATAGGCTGTTTCTCTTTTTTGTCTTTTAATGTATAAATCGTAGATTGTTCCAGATGCTAAATTTGCTTTGAATTATACTGTGGAGGGAATTAATATGGCTGATATGCCCTTTGGTTATGTTTAATATTTTCTACAGATTAAGATGGCTGGTAAAATAGTGTGCAATTAAACCCTTTTAGTTTTTCTTGCATTCATTTAACATTTGAAAAATTTGGCAGTGCCACAAAAATCCTGTTTAATGTGCTGATCTTCTTATGGTAGCTATCAGGAAAGTGATGTATGCCCTATATATTCCTTCCTTATATGCTAGGAACAGGGTTGCCAGATCTGCATGACATCCCAATCGACAAGCAGTTTTAAAAGATGTCATTTATTTGAACAGTTTTATACCAAGGTCCTAAAATGGTCTGAGATTATATCACATTTTGTCATAAATAAAATATCTTTGAGAAGTATTTTTTTTTAATACTGCAGTGGTAGGTCAAAAGACTAATTGTTTGGTAAAATGAAGCAGCATTGTCTATACTGTTCTGAACAACAGACATGGTGCTAATTTACACTGGAAAAAAAAGTTTTCCATTTCTCCAGTCTTTTTGTGCTGACTTCTCTTCTCTTTTTATTTAATTTTTTTTTATTTATTTATTTATTTAATTTTTTTTTTTTTGCAACCCTCCCTCAAATGTATACAAGGGCTAGAAGTGTTCATATGCATAGTCCTTAAACTGAGCATTTAGACTCATACTCCAGTTTTGTACATAACTCAGTTTTTCATGTAGAATGTAATTTAAGTACATCTGAAGACGGTTGCAACAAGATTAGTGTATCAGGATGTGTGTATGTTGGAAGATTGCATGTAACGTATGCTCATGAAATCTTTCATCTTTTGTCTTATTAGCCATATATTTCCCTCTGAGGAATACTTGCTTCTGCTTTTTTCATGTCTGAGCTCTTTTATGAGCCCCCATAAATCACCTTAGTAAAACACAAATGGACAGGCTTTTCATAATCAACAAGGCCAGATTTTTTGCTTAATAACAACTGAACCCTAGACTAGACTGAAGCCTTATACTCAAGTCCATCCATTGATTTTGGAACTGACTATGGTTTTGGGAGCATGATAGGTGTCTTATGTCTTTTTCTTTCTCTGTTCTTTATATGAGTGAAAAATATTCCCTGTCTGATGGATGGGCTCTGGGCCATCTGTTGCTAGAATTAGCCCGCTGTGGAGCTCCTCCACAGTGGTGTAAAATGGGCTGTTTGCCCTCTTTTCCTTCCTCCCTTCTCAAAAACATGAACTTGGCAGACTTGATTCAAAGGAGAGAAAATGTGAAATGAACACAAAGGCTGCTCTGCTCTCTAGTGCCTATTAAATTAAGAGAGAAGTGAGGGCCTCTGGAGGAAGAGATGTCAAGAGCAGACAAAAGTCTTTTACATTTTTGATTATCCACAAAAATGTCTGAATTGAGCACATAGCAAATTAATTACACAAAATGCTAATATGTGTATTTAACACTGTAATTGGCAAGTAACTATCATATATGCACAGCTATCTTTACTGTGGAAACCAATTACAAATTTTGTCTATGCTATTTACTAAGCATGTTTACTTAGTAAATACGTTTTGTGTTGTTGTTGTTTGTTTTTTTTACAATTTATATAGCCTATATACTATAGAATGAATTGCTACAAAAAATCTTAATATATTAAAGATTAAAGGGCTTTATATATTACATTGTGCTTTAAGCCTTGTTATAGAGCATGATTTCAGTGCGGTAACAGTTAGTGAACTTTTAGATATTTTGAGCTAGCTTTTTGTAACATCCCAGAGGATATTTTCTTAATTTGATAAGTCTAAAAAGCCAAACTGATCACAAGGCTATATTATAGGAAACCCAGAGATAGCTGCTTACTGGTTCATACTCCAAGCCACATGGCTAAGAAGCAATTCCCCCTGCATTTTTATTGATTGTTTTTCTCTGTTTAATCAGAATAAGCAACATAGGCCAAATAGCTTTCAAATGGCACATACTTGTACTGGGTGATTTACTTAATATTGAAATACTAAAGCAATTTACTTATATTCAGATTTAGCTGAGGAAGAAGACACTCATAAATGTCCCTGTCCAAAGACAAATAGACATAGGCAATGAAATTATTTGACAATATAGCTATTCTATGGAGCATTTACATATAGACAATTATGGGCAGGAATGTAGTTTTTCTCCTATTGTTCAGATGTGCATTAATAACATTTAGAGAATAATCCTTCTACACCTCACTCTGGATCATGCAGAAGAACTGGGTAATTTTATAATATTTTAACCAAGGGGCATCAAAACTTATAATCCAGCGTGATGTGTTGTGATTGAAATCCATCAAGCTAATGAGAGGTTGAAGTAGGTGACTGCTGGTACACACTCTGTACTCATCTTTAACTTCAAGGGCTCTTTAAGGGTTCATTAGATAAAAGGGATCTCCTTTCTCCCTTAGAACCCTTTCTGATTGAGAAACACTTCAGTGTTGGATTACACATAGAGCTGTTCCCCCCAGAGAGGCAAACCAAACAACCCTTAAGGGATCAACATTTTTGTATTACACAGCAACAAATCATATATAGACAGCATGTTCTTAAGTTTTTTATTCCTCTTTGTTCCCCAGTGATTTGCTGACAATTAAAATTTAGAATTTTTAATGAACAACATCATGCTTATTAAACATTCATAGATACATTTATTGTTGTGGAACATCTGTGAGACAAGTTAGTTCCTGTTATCACTAATGTTATTAGAGCTATAAACTCATTCTCTCACCAGCCTCTCATTTTTTCTCTCTCTCATAAAGTTAATAAGACAAAAATGCAGCTTGTCATGTTACCTTGAAACCAGAAAGAGCAAAATCCTCTGTCCTGGAGACTTTCCCAAGGCAGAAAACTGTTAACAGTTTATGTTGCTGATTTTTTAGTACCTAACCTATTTACACTCTATAGACTTTTAATTTGTCCTTTTTTCTCTCACTTTATTTGGATAGTCCAGTTGATAGCTATTGAAATTCATATAATATTTTTTGTCATGTAATCTGTAGACTCTCCCTAGTCCTATCACAATTTCAGTTTCACTTCACTCTATTGATATAATTTATAACATGTTGTTGAGAATCAGTGGATAGGACAATCCAAGAGGGCAATCCAAATATGGTGTTACCATAAATTGTACTGCTAACAGTTAAACAGGAAATACTAAAGTTGAAAAAAAAATGTTTGGAATAAAAATGTGAATGTGATATTTTACAGTTTTGAAATGCCCCAGGATGTTAAGTCAACACTCCTGAACTCTGGATTTGAGAATGGTTGTAGGAACTAATATTCTCATATTGTTTTTAATTAGGGAAGTATTAAAATATTATTATTATTGTTGTTCTTGTTCTTGTTGTTGTTGCTTTTGTAATATGAATATTTAGTTCATTTGCTGAATAGAGCCTTTCTATGATGTGCAGCTGAGAAGAGTCCACTTCTCCTTTAAAGTAAGAGATGTTCTCCATCTAAGTTACCATCTGGACATGACACCATTTTTCATTCATAGGTTAATAAGAAGATTAGGAAGTCATTTTAAAATTATCCTAAATTGTGTGTGCATCTCTTGCACATAGTGAGTGTGTTGTGGGTTATTTAGAAAGAATAATTGTCTCAATTAGTGAAAATTACAATGTTTCAAACAATATGCAAATAAGTTTGTGTTTGTGCTAAATGTTCTTAGTACTCATGTGAGTTTGGATCTCCCAGAAGAAACGCTCATAAAATATATTGCATATTCATTTAAGCAAATGGATAAAATGTGCTATTTTTTCTTAATAAAAAGACATAGGCTTCCATAGACCCTGTCAGAAAATCAACTTTCTCAGTACCTTTTGCTCACACGCAAACAATAAGTAAAACACATCTACAGTATAGTGATCTTCAGTGCAAGAAAAATACAATCCCACATTTAATTATGCACTTATAAAATATGTTTCACTTCTGTATGTGCATAACCTTCATTGAATTGAAGCAACAGTGCACATTGGCACAGTAAAATCACACCTTAATATGTTTAACTATCTTTATAAGCATCTATTCTCATTCTCCTCTGTGGACCGTGTTCCCAAATGGCGGCCTGTGATATCATATGCATAATTGCTATGTACATGATGACATCATACGTGCATGTGCTAGCCTTTACCTGGCCTCTATCCTCCCTCATGAATACAGGAATGTCCAGCACATGCTCTCAAACCATTTGGCATGTGTTTATTGTCAGAGCAGGGTAAATGTTCAAGGTGTCTGTTTGACTTGGACGAATTGTAATCTTTTAAACAAACAAACTACAGTCTAGAGCCAGCACTCAACACCCTGTTGGCAAAAGCTGCAGAGCACAATATGATGAATGTTACCTTGCTTTCCACAAAAACAGATTGCTCAGAGCCCTTGTGCCTTGACTGAGCTTATTTATTTGTATGAGGATCTGAACATTTTGCTCTTGGATTTTCATTTTATTGATTCCAAATGGAGACAAGTAATACATGCCTAAGACCTCTACCATTGTTTGTGGTTACTGTTGTTCTGAAATATTGACTGCTCCTATCCAGTCTGCTGCTGATTTCCTTCCTACATATGCTTGACCTTCATCAGATTCCTGTACTTGGCTCAGACAGTTGTGGCTCATTTGGTGCTGCTGGCCCGTGACGTGCTACCGTCTGTCCCTGCACTCATCCGCTCCTCTAGTGTTTCCTACACAGCCATCCTGAATGGGCCATTGATGTGCACCCTGCTTAAGTGTGGCCTCTTGTTCCTCCAGGGCCCAGGAACTCAGCTTCGATATCAATTTATAGTCTCTGGAGTCTTGTGTGTGTTGAAAATAATGCTGTAGGACACACTTAGCAGCCCCAGCCTCTCCACAGTCATAACCCAAGTTTCTTCCTCCTCCTCCTGCTCGGCAACCCTCTCTCTGAATTGTAACGATATCCCCACAACACAGTGCACCATGGAGGACTCCAAATTAGTTAAATTTGTGCTTTCCATATCTCCATGCCAAGTGTAGCTCTGCTTTAGATTTGTTCTAAGCTATTAGTGCACGTGACCTGATAAGGCTAGTGCAGCACAAACTTCTTTCTCTGAATACATCCCTCATAGTTCCATGTGTTTTGAGGAAATCAGATTTTTTTCTGGAGTACCTTGACTCAAATTTTTAGGTACGCTAACAGGGACACAACAGAATCTAATGTTCCTGGTAAAAATTTCCAAAATTATGAGTTGAATAACGAATGCAGAGGAGAATAGTAAAGCCAATGTGTAGCAGCTCTTGATGGGAACATTTAGAGGCTTTTGATTCTGATCTGAACGAGACATTCTGCATGCCATGAGCATCTGTTTATGTTTATTATTGCAGTACGAGTGATGAACACCAAAGGCTTAAACGTTCTTTGTTTGTGTAACGCAGCACACCAATTTTGATATCTCTTTCAATCATCTTTAAATGGCGATACTTGATACATTTAATTGATTTGTCTTTCATTTGGGTCTGGTGAATAATCTCTTAGCATCTGAGCACAATCAAACACTAATTGTGTGCAAGCTGGAGAGATGAGACGTTTGACCTCAGTATTATCAAGATGAAAGGAGATGGTAAACCTTAGAAATGCAGTTGAAAGCAATATTATCTGCCAGACATGCAGCTTGGGTCAGATGAGTTGCATGCAGAGGATACTGAGGTTTACATAAAAGTGGTCTACAGGACTGTGTAGATGAAGTGTGTATATTCAGTAATCCTAGATCTTCTGTATGAAGTGGAAACATATCATGTTTGTGTTTGTGTGTGTATGTATGTGTGTGTGTGTGTGTGTGTGTGTGTGTGTGTGTGTGAGAGAGAGAGAGAGAGAGAGAGAGAGAGAGAGAGAGAGAGAGAGAGAGAGAGAGAGAGAGAGAAATTATTAAACATTGTAAATTTAAATACTTATCTCAGACAACATACTACAGATGTAGCATCTGGCGTATTAGTCGTCTAGTGTCTTATTGATTATCAGATAAACCAGATAAATGTAATAACACTAGTTATTAACAATAAACATACAAATAATGTTCCATAAATGCTATTTTTATACACTAAAATATAAATGGGTCTACAGCTTTTTACACCAATTCATGTATGGGAAAATTTTGTTTCTCAAATTTGTTTTTCTTTTGCTACTTTTGAAACAGTTACTTTGCAGAATATATATAAGGACATTAGAAACGTCTGTGGGATCACTGCTAATCCAGTCTTGCATAAATTACAAATAATAAATAATACCAAATTGCAATACA
This sequence comes from Ictalurus punctatus, assembly GCF_001660625.3. Classification (NCBI taxonomy): domain Eukaryota; kingdom Metazoa; phylum Chordata; class Actinopteri; order Siluriformes; family Ictaluridae; genus Ictalurus; species Ictalurus punctatus. The sequence continues at coordinate 13,539,187 of NC_030428.2, read as the reverse complement.
TTTGGTATTATTTGCTATGACCATTTGCTGGAATTAATTTATAATGACATGTTGTTAATTGCATAATAATTCATATATTTGGCAAATGGAAGCCTTATTATGTGCTCCTTACGCCTGGAGCCTTATGACTACATTCTACTGGCACCTGATATTAATGGCCTGTTCAGGGCCCATGTGTTTGAGACATTGTAGAGAAGCCACTGAAGTGTTAAATACACTCTGAGGAGAAGGTCCCATCTGACCTCTCACACACCCCTGCCTACCCTCTGGTTTAGAAAGACCGTGCCAGGTTGCTGCTGAGTAATTACTCAGTTATGGTGTCATAACTCAGGACAGATGCTTTGTCAGCAACAATTTCTTAAGGTACTAGTCTTGTGCTACTCTCCAACACTTGTTCTTGAATTACTCAGGAAGCTTTATGCCTGCCAGCTACATTTGAATGAAAGCACAGCAGGTCGTGTGATTATGGATACAGCTTGATTTTAATATTGAAAATGGCTATAATAGATGATACCGGGAGATCAGATGACTGTTGTAGAATAATGGCAAAAGTAAAGAAAACAATTTAGTCTAAAAAGTCATTTTTTCCATATTTGTTCCTCCTCTGTATTTGATTAGCAATTACTTACATATAAACCTAATCTAAATTACATCAAAGTTTGGGAAACTTGGGAAAGTCATTTGTATGAGTTACAGCATAAACACCTTATTGTGGTTTGTGCACACTGTAGGCTGGAGCTAGTTAGGCACGCGTTGGGAGTTCCTGCATTAGCAATTGTACACAGAGTTCTACTATGTAACAAACATGACAAACACAGAGGTCGTCTAGATTAAGTGGTCTAAGAAAAGCATCCTTTATGGTATGAAGGAAGCGTAGGTAAACAAACAACATAATGCTGGTCTATAGCTGCAGTTCACCATACTGAACAAAAACTGACTGAACCAAACACATCCAACATAATGATTCTTTTGTACAAACTCTTTTTCTTTCACCTATTGTAAAGTACTGCTAGACATTCCAAAGTGCACCCAAACCTCCGTTTTCCGACTGCAGCACATTGTTTATCAAGGCTTCACTGAGAGACAGGCTTAGCGTGCGGGAGAGAGCATTCATCAGAGCACTCTGAAAAGAATGATAAACACACTGCCTTTCAAATATACTTTGACTTACTTTATTTGTGTTCTCATTTTGTTAGGAAATTCACTATTATTTCATATAGAACAATAATGGCTATTATTTTATATATTTAAAAAAAATGTAAAAAAAGGTTGCATAAATAATTTAAATGTTGAAATTCAAAAATAAATACATACATTTACATATACAGTTCATTCTTTGTAGGAGTGTCTTTCAGGATTGGAGAGGATTGCAATCCTTCCATCCAGTACTCATTTAAAGGGCTTTGTATCAACAGACCAGGTAAGTACACTATATCCAATCTGGTTATACATGGCAATTTGTCTTACATGACAATAAAAAAAACTTCCAGTTTCTTTTTCAAACATACAATTGAAAAAAAAAGAAGCAAACACAGTTAGTTATGTATAGAAAACAGAGATGGGAAGTCAAAGGGAAAAAATTCTGGAGTTGAACAATGTCCGGACATGAGTGAAATATTCTTCATTAGATATACTGGAGGCGAGACACTTGGATTGGATGTGACAGGCAAATGTCTGGCTTGGGATTCCACAGCTCTCCTACTGTACATCCTGTGTAATATCAACATGTGCTTACATCCAGAGTTCAGTCCCGTATTTCATGTTTGTCTCTTAAAGCTCCCCTAAGGATGTTTGAGGAATTGATTCTTTGGGCAGCTCCAGTTGTTAAAAGCACACTGCTTCTCATGGCTTTGCTGGAGGACACTGTCATTCTGTCAGGTCATTTTTCACCCAGAACTCAAGTCAATCTCCTATTAATTTCACAGCACATTTGTAAACGCTTATACTTTGTATAATATAACTGAAGCCTTTATAATTAAATGGTATACTGAGATTACATGTAGTTGTACATGCTTATTGTTGTTTTAATGTCCTTGCATTTAAATCTCACTGTTATTACAATTAGATAACCATTAAAACTACTTAGTTACTCCAACTGGCCAAGAAGCTCCAAATGGTTTCCAGAGAACGGGGGCGGTGTAGAAAAGTGCTCTGCCCCTAAGGTAACAACAGGCACAATTGTTGTAGATTCCTACATGCATGTGGGCCCCCTTTTTCTGTTATTCAAACAAACAGGAACTGACCACATCTAGAGGAAATGGCTTTTTATGACTCAAATCCTAAACACAGGAATGGGACTATTTAGTAATTAAGACAGGACAGAGAAACAGTGTTTGCTGCTCTTGGCCCTAACAGATTCAGCTCGTGGAGTGCTGACACAACCGTTCCCACTTTCTGTCACTGACAGTGGGCTCAGCTCCAGCTGACAGCTCCTATAAGGTCTCTTCTGGAAAGGTAAGTCTGTGAGAACTCAGCACCGCAGACTGTCAGATGAGTTCCTTGCATGTGACCAGGGTTAAGAATGCTAGATTTCAGCAATGTGTCACCAGCATCACGTTTTCTGAGCCCAGTACTCCTGGGCAGCTGGATCATGAGCTACAGCACACCCGAAAGAGATGACTTCATTTCAGCTATACAAACATTCACCTCAGCCATAAGCTTGCAGCCTCGCTGATGTAGGATTTGGTCATGGTTATGCTTGTTAACTTTGGTGTCAATGTTCATCTTGATCACCCTTATAATGAACTTCAAGAAAATTAGATCATCAGCACTCCACAGGAATACTGTCAATATACAGTATAAACCATCAAATTCTCTACACTGATCTCCCACAACTACAAACCAAAAAGCAAAAATCCAACAGTCCTCTGTTTTTCTGTTGTCAAACATCTCTGTTATTGGGATTAATTCAAGCTCAAGTGGCCATGCAAAGTTTGTGAAACACATCGAAGACTTTCTGATCTCATTAAATGGTTAATACGCAGAGAAATACTTCAGATGTTATATCTATTAAGTCTTCTTTCCCTTGGACTTGTGGATTGGCATTTGGACAAAATGTGATGTTGTGTGTATGTATGTGAGTGTGTTTGTGGGAGAGACAGACAGAGTCATTGTATGAGCTCACATACATGGAGGGCTGCTTCTCAGTACGAGTTGCTGCTGATAGTAGGCTCTCTGCTTCGGCCCCGTGTCTGCTGGAGACGTGCACGCTTCTTGTTGTGCCGTGTTCTTTGAGAAGTTTGATCCTTGGCATCAGACTGATTGTGGTGTCGGGTAAAGCGCTTGCACTTGCAGGAGGTCACCACTCTGATTTTGTAGGTCCGACTATTGCCGTTGGGGCAGTGGAGCTGTACACGTTGTATGCGGTAGTGCGCTGGAATGCAGCGGTAGTCAGTAGAGCTGCTCCGCCACCACTTGCTCCGAAGGATGGAGTTGAGCATCAGGTGAGCAGGCAAGCACTGGCCTGAACACACAAGCTCGTTCACTGGCTTGGCACTACGACACGAACCATCAGTGATGTAGCGGGTAGAACGCAGCTCTCGGCAAGTCAGCTCAGAGGCTTCTACACATGGACAGGAAGCAAAAAGAAAATAAGCTCAGGCATGAAACTGTGCTACATCTGCTGTTAATTAAATTTCTAGTAAAATAGTAATAACTAGTAATAACTTCTTATTATAAGTATTGGTGTTATTACTACAATCACTGAAAAAAAATTATTCATGGATCAACATATTTAAATTAAGGGCAGAATTTCCACTTAAGTAAAATATTTAAGTGGCACAAAAAGTATAGGCAAATAATGGCAGGTTTATGTTAAACTCATTAAATAGAAATATGTACATTTGCGAACTTAATTTATTGTAGTTACATGGACATCATATCAATATGTAAAAGTTACATGTTTTACTTAAGTGGAAATTCTGGCCTTAATTTTAATATTGTGGCCCATGAATAATTTTTTTTCAGTGAATTTGTGGAGAAATCAATTCTTCTAAGCTTTCTAAAGCTCAAAAGCACTCACAAGTGATAGAGTCTAGAATGAAACTAATCTTGATTCATTATTGTAAAGAAGAATGTGAATTAATTTAGAATTCGTTTTTCAGCTGGAGGCCAAGGTCAGAAAGCTATTGTTCAATTTCCAATGACACCACACTAAATTATCATACAAGATACTGGAAGGATGAGCTCAAAAATGATACTGCAGAGGGATTTGTTTCCTTCTGCTGCTCAACTCATAGAGAAACAACAAAGGATTTATGTGTGTGACGAGTTCATGTTTTCCCTTTTCTCATTCTCAGAGAACCTGATCTGTTTTATGAAGGCCCAGTGATACCGCTCCCCTTCAAACTGCGAAAGAACTGGAGGTCAGCCAGAGAGAGGTGAGCATATACTGCATGACCCCATACTGTCCACAAGGGACTACACACACCCCACCTCTCAGGAAAATTCTCAATTCTAAAGTTACACATATAAAGTGTTCAGTTGTTCATTTCTCAATATATAATCAAGTTTATGTAACTATTTTTTTTTTTACTTTTATTATTGACATGATTTTGTTTATCATTCCTTGTTAAGCATCTTTTTTAAGGGGGCTTAAAAATTCCATTTCGACTCTATTAAACAGTTTATTTGAAATAATGTATTTATCATATCAATATTAATAGTCCAGCTACACCAACTCCTACACTGATGCATTAAATGAATGAAAGGTCACTAACAACACTACAATACTGACAGCCGCAAGTCAGGTGAAAAGATCTCGTAGCACAGAGGGTCTATTACTACAGGGTCTATTAACCACAGGTGGGAATCATTCACTAAAGCACCATCGCATTTAAATAACAATTTTAAAATACCCTTAAGATATGCTCTAACCAACTCCATTCGATTCTGCTTGGAAACATACTGATGCAATTAGATAGTTATGTGGACCTTGACTAATTGTGTAACAGAGCGGAAATCACACAAAACACTGAGTTATCAGGTGATGACCTGATTGCAACACACAGACTCATGCATTCCTCTAACTCAGCTTTGCATGTTTCCTCACAATTCCTTAATGTGCAATGCCACTTTAACAACTTCACAATCCATAAGCTAATTCAAATTTAATTCTATTCATTAAGCATCTGGGAGCTAGAGGACATTTTACATCTATGAGGTAAAAATAAGAATACACTGAAGTGTACAGAGAAGATGTAAAGCCATGAGGACTATTAACCCATCTGTTTTTTACCCATCTAAACTACACTAGGGTATTAGATGTAGTCCTCAACATTGGTGAGTGTTGCGGTTATTATAAAGTAGCACATTTTTTGCTCATCTGTTCTTTTTTTGTTTTCTAGTATCTTTTCAGAAAACTTACTATGATTTACTCAGTTTTTACTCTGTACAGCTTTTACTCTGCAAATCTCTAGTTCATGGGTTGTCCCTCTGAGTGAACCATTGAGGTTTCTAACCCTACAACAGAGTGTGTCCCTGTCTGAAAAGGTTTGTAAACTAGAACAGCTAAGCACCATAAAGCTACCAAAAAAAAAAAACTCTTAAAGAAGTTCTTTTTCAAAGAGTTTAGGATTGTCTGAGCAGCAGATATGAAAGGATGCCTGCAGAGTAAAATTATTCTGACAGCTCAGGTCCAACATGTTTTGAAATCCTATTTGGGGCCACAAAAGTCCTGTCAAACAGTTTAGGTCACAACTCAAACACTCTTTATCAAACCAGACTGAAAGCAGCCAATAGTGAGCAGATATGTTTGTGAATGTAATTTATCAAATAGAATCAAAACTGAATTAAACAAATTACAACCAATTAAAACTTACTGGTTTAAAGTAGAGGTGCCTTTGTACCCTTCACTATGAGAGTAGTGATGAATAGGAGCTACATTTCTTATTAAGTTCGTACCATGTGGAGTAACTTTTAGTGAAGCAGCAAAATGAATTAAGAATCAGTATATAAATGTGACTCAGCTTTAAAAAATAAAAAATAAAAATAAAAATAAAAAATTTTAAAAAGTGAAAATCGCTGCCTTTACCCAGCTTATTCAACCCTTTCTAATCTGAGTAACAGCAGGTAGAAAAGTTGGATTTCCGAGCAAATACTTGCCATATGCAGGGCTGTTAGCTGACTGCCTCCTGCCCCCGTTTTTGGCTTCGTTCATCGTGTTGTTGTTAGATGGCTGAGGTTGGTGGTCTGGATGTGCTGTGTGGCTGGTGTACTCCGGGATCAGCTCCGTAGCGTCGTTCTTTAATTCTCTCCATCCTCCGGCGGCGGCGCTCAGGCAGCCCTGCAGCAGCAGCAGCACCGCGCTCTGGTACATCACCACCCAGTTCACCTGCATGACTGACACACTAACACTGCAAGCGAGCTCACACACTAACACACTGACACTGCACTGAGGCAAACTTCAGCAGAACGGAACTTCACTGAACTCTCTGTGAGCTCTCCCATCCGGGAGCCGTTTAAGTAGCTCAGACTCCGCGCGAGCCTCGTAATTAAGCGGCCCGGCGCAGTGGGAGGATCCGCTCACACACACTCTCTCTCACACACACGCGCGCGCACACACACACACACTCACACACACGTGCACACATATATACTGATATCAGAAGGAGGAGCACGAAAAGAAACCAAGAAAATTTATAGGGTTTTATTTTCCTTGGGTATTGAGGCCAATTATTCTACTCATAACTCTACTCACATCTCCACTAATATCTCCATTCACTTCTCCATTCATATCTCCAATAGGCTAATATCTTCACTCATATCTCTGCTCACATATCCACTCATATCTCCACGCACTTCTCCACTCACATCTCTAGTAATATCTCCACTCACATCTCCACTAATAACACCACTCACATATCCACAAATATTGCCACTCACATCTTCACTAATATCTCCACTTACTTCTCTACTCACATCTCCACACCACTTCCTCTGGGCTGTCCGGTTTCTTCCCTGTGTCCCAAAAATGTGCCAGTGTGTGGATTGTCTATGCCAGCCGCCTCTCGTCCCCTGCCCAGTGTTCCCAGAACAGGATTCATGGGGCCCCAGACCTAGATAAACCAACTGGAGATTGGTTTGACCTCATATATCCTCAGAAGCTGATGAAGGACATTGGCCGAAACATTCTGTTTCTCTATAGAAACATTTACTACATCTATTACATATATAATGTCAATATGTCGACTTAATTTTTGCAAAGGAAACCACTGTACACATATATTTAAATTTAGGTTTAGGAACCTATTTAAAATATATAGTGTACTACTACATATGAATAAAATATATTTGTACTTTGTGTGCATTGTTTCAACATAAAAAATTTCAATAAAATTTTCTTAAATAAAGTTTTAATTGTGGCCTCTGTTCTATGCCTCTATCGTTTGAGCTTGAACCTCACCATAACCCGAAGGCTATTTGTCAGTCAGATGGTGACATACTGTTTAAACGTCCTATGTGGTACAGTAAAGCATGGTTTAAGATATACCCCAACTGTTAGTCACTGCAATACTTATTCACCCTCATATTTTATCCACAGTTTGCAGAGTTACATAAAATAGAGAAAGGTTTTCACAATAAATAACTTAATTAAACGGAAATACTTGCCGTTTTATTTTCTTCCTTTAAAATAACAGTCATATGACTTTTTATGTATGATGTTTAGTGAGTATTGTGATGAATGTTGTTAAAGTATGAGTGTCAAGTCAAAGGCCAGATCTTCTTTATGGTTATAGGAAAACACTCAACCATAGATGTGACATTATATAATTATCTCAGGCAAGATAACTCATTTGTACAAATACTGCCCTCTTGAGGGAACCTAAACAAGGAAATGTTGCAAACAACATTTTACAAAAAAAAAAAAAAAAAATCTTTTTTTTTGTTGTTGATCCAAACCTCATGTCAGTATGCCTTGTTTATCGATAAATTTATGTTGTATTTGGCTAGGAAAAAATTCAACACGTACTGTTCATTAGATGGATTTCTTAGTACAATCCTGAGTCTGATCAGGTAGCTGCAACTTTGAAAAATAAAGGCAGAATTTCTGTGTCCATGTGTAGTGTTTTCTTATTATAAATGACAGACTGAAAGGGAAATGGCGAGTGTTTGTGACTCCTCATCTGTTAGTCCTGTCATCATGACAGAAGGGAAAGATCACAATGTCCACTACGTTTCCATACTGACTGCCTGCTCTCTGGCACACTTTTGTTTATATATACATTCTAGGGTTTGCAGTTAAAAAGACATCATGCCTTCATGCATATTTTATCATAATATCAGATTAGGGTTGAATAACTTTCAAACTTGGTCCAGACTTTTTCTAGGCCAAGTGTTTTACTGCCAGACAGCAGAATAACTTCTCGACAAATAGATTACTAACAGCTAATATAGAAGAAAACACTGATAAAACTGAATAACGTTTTGGCAAATATGTCACTCTTCCTTTAAAATATATATATATATATATATATATATATATATATATATATATATATATATATATATATATATATATATATATATATATGTCACTCTTCCGTTTTTATAAATAAAAACATAAAAGTATCAAAGTTATAATTCTGCTGTGTAAAACATACAAGTTCATTGTCATCAAGAGTTTTTAAGCTGCTATATGTAGATGCCAGATATGCTGCAGGACCCTTTTAAAAACTGGACAGAATTAAGGTAGTGAACTACCAAAAAAAAGTTTTAGTTTATGAAAAAAGTTTTATTTTATTTTACTTATGATGTCACAAATCTGTTCAAGATTTAATAAGCAAAATACTGAAAGTAAAATATTAAGTAATGCACATAATTTTCATCTTAAACTATTCAAGTTAGAATAACTTTTTTTTTCTACATTAGACACTTCCTATATTATTTGAGATTAAAAGAATGTTTAAATACATTAACTAAAGAAATACTGCAGAAGGGTTTTTCCCCCATTTCTTTTCTTTAAACTGGGATCTCTGTGTTTTCACCAGGTGTGTTTGGAAGCAATAAATTCTACACTTGGACATGTGAACATTCTGTCCTATAATATTTTATTTAACTGGACTTTTAAGAAAGTCCAGAGGCTGATTTTCCACTATGTACGTAGAACCCATGAAACTAATAGTATATAATTTGCATGTTCTTGCCTACAGATGAAGAAGTATAGTTCGTCCAGGTTACAATGGTTGGAGCATTTATGTGTTTGGCTCCTGTGTACTATACCATAATTATGTATATAATCATTAAGTTGCATGCTTGTCAAATAGCCTCACAAAATAGTTCATAACTTATATTTTTTAACTCTCCTTATTTAAAAAAAAAAAAAAAAAAAAAAGAGGAGCTAAAAGACTCTGGTCAGCATCATCTCAAAAACCAAAGTCTAGCCATCTTTCACTACTCAATCTGTGCTACATGTAATTTGAGTTTAGTTCAGCTGCGGTTTCACTGTGGAATTCACCAAAGCTCACAGCCCACGAAGTCCATGTGTAAACCACCCTGATTTCTCTCTGCCAGCTCAAATGAAGCCACAGGTGCTATTCTTAGAAGCTCCACTAATTAGCTAGAAAATTATTCTCTCCAAATGTGCAAGTCCTCAAAGTTTTCCTACAAGAACACACAGTGCAGTGAACATTATGTTTTCCCGAAAATTATGGCTTGACCTCTCACTAGATTATTTAGCCCCATAAATGTTATCCTCTCTGGGATTTAGAGCAAAGAGGTTTTTATAAAATAAAAATGTTTGGGGTTGATCCCAAGAATCATGTAATATTTCTTGATTTCTTTTCATCGGGACTTTAGTTTCTCTGACATTGTTACAGTCCAGATCACATTGTTCTATACCAGCCCAAGTCCAGAATTTTGAAGTGTGATTTTACACAGAAACATTTCTCACGCCCTGAAATTCCCATGTACTTTGGGTTTTTGCATGATCTGATCTTTGTCATGTTTGTTTACCCTTTCTAGTAGAGGGGAGTTAAGATGCTTTTGTGTGTGTGCAGTGCAAGCAGGCCATGATGGAATAGCTTCAGTGCAGTAATATCCATGTGGTTTATAAATGTTATATGTGCACTGTAACTGCTTTATTAGCTGCATACTGGAGTGATGCTTAGAAGAACAAGCATATCAGTGAAGTCTGACTGTGATTCTCAGCTGTGGCTGCAAAGTTGTACTCTTGTACCTCATCAATCAGAGAATGCAAGCTTTAAATCTTTCAGCAAAAAAACTTAATGTAGTTTGCAGGACGTCCACTGTAAAAGAATATTGTAGATAACATCCTGTTCATATGGAGAAAACTTCAATTAATTAAGTGTGAGTGAATATGATTTGCTTGACCTACTATTCATACTTTCATAGGGTGTCATTTTTGTAGCAAACTTGTTTGCTAGTCCAACAGCTTGGCTATAGTTACAGCAGCACATAATCTTTTGCAGACTATGACTCATACAATCAACGAGGCCAGCTGAAAACAAAGGCAGTACACACTGACGTGTACTTTTGATGACAGGAAGGTGCAACAGCACACATGTGGAATGTCATATTTTCCCCAGAATTGTAGCGGAAGGTGCATTAATTAACCATGAAAGCCTAAACAACTGCATGTGGTGAACATGAGGAATTTATGTGGCTTATCCAAGGGAGCTAAAAAGAAAATATTTCAAGCACTGTTTTGAAAAAGCTTCACAACTTTGCTTTTTACAGGATTTATAAAACTAGATAACAGGCATGTGAAAATAATCTTGGCCTCAGGTGTGTAATCCTATAAAGGCTAATTATAAACAGAGCTAATAAATGGGGTCATGGATCTGTCATGTGATAGCCACTGAAGACAGAGTCAGAGGAAAGATAGTTCACAATGAGTGAGGCCTAGAATCAAGTAGACAGAAACAGGGTCTCAGCACAATTTCTATAGGGAAAGGTTATTTTGAAATAATCAATGTATTGCCACAGCATTTTCTATTTCACTTAGCCTTCAGACTCAGTATATTTACACTGTTACATCTAGAATTATATCTGGTCTTAGTTCCTCTTTATTGAGTTATCTGTGTACAGGTCAGCTAACTCCATGTAATATTTTAAATACTATATACTGATCCTTCTTTTTGCACACAATAAAAGATTTTCACATCTCAAGCAGTTTTTATATCATTCTCATTTTAACTGAACCAGATTATGAGTTTTCTATCTGGATATAAAACCTTTTTCTTCTTATTTTCTTTTCTAATTTCTCTTCATCCAGGCCAGCCCTAATGTTAACTGTGCACACAAGTACACAGACATGCTGTCCATCACCCAAAATATTTTCTGCATACTCTCAGTCCTGGCTTTGTATGTTTTAATGTAACACAGCAAAAATCTTGTTTCATGTGGTTGTTGTGTCTGTGGATAATTTAATGTCATTATGTTTGATCTCCTGCAATAATCAAACTGTGCTTTAGATGAATCTGCATCAAGGTTGTAGGAGTCTATTATTACTACCTTTTGAAACAGACATATTTCACAGAACAAATCTAACATAAAATATTGAAAGAATTACAAGGCTTCCAACCAGGCCAGAAGTCCTCTAAAGTAAAGAGATAAAAGCCCAATCTGTTTTGTTCCAAATACAAGTGCTCCCACCAGTATCACAAACTGACTTGGACCCTAAGGAGCCATGCAGCCATATTTGACTGTTTCTGACATGACAGTTCCTTAATAAATATCAGGCGTACTTGGCAAAGGCCTGCAGGATCGTCACAGTGCAGTAAAACAACAGAGCACACTGAGATGAAACAAGCAACACCACTGCGGGCGCAGCCGCTTGGAAGAGGATCTGAAGCCTATCCATTCCAAGCCCATTCTCTCCCCATATTTCCCAATAATTAGCACTGTTCTGCAGATGTTCCCCTTTTTTCCTTTAGTTAAGTTTTCACAAACTTAGGAGTGTGGTGTAGAATGGGACAAAAAAAATCATGTGCTTCTCATTTAATAGAGTCATTCGTGATGGATGAGGGGAAAAAATATTCCTTGTAAATGAGTTGTTTGTTTGTTTGTTTTTTGGTATTACTAATATAATTCTGAGGCTTTTTTCTTAATTGCTCATTTGCTATGTTGGATAGACAGACTGATCATAAACATATTCACAAACAATTATATATACAGCCAAGCATGTGTGATATTCCAACATTTGAATATTCATTACACTTCACTTCTGATATTAATCAGTGTGTGTGTGTGTGTGTGTGTGTGTGTGTGTGTGTGTGTGTGTGTGTGTGTGTGTGTGTGTGTGTGTGTGTGTGTGTGTGTGTGTGTGCGTACCCCCTGAGGTAACTGATGGGGATGAAGGCCAATTATGAAGCTCCCTCCTGTGTTGCTGGCAGCATGTCCTCTTATCAAACTCCAGTGTGATGAGCCTCAGCCCAGATATTTTCTGTGAGTCAACATCACCGTACAGCCAGCTGTCACAGTGCAATGACAAATATTTCTAAATGCTTACTGGCTGAATGCATCTTCATTATATTTCAGAGACATGTAGCTTAGGTCATGGCTTGGAGACCTTACAAGGCTGTCAAAGTTGAAGCATGAAGAAGAAATCCTCAGCCTACTCTCTTCTGCCCTGGTGTGTTTCTCTGTGTTCTTCTTTAATTTCCCGTACAGATCTGGCTCTGATGTCCAGCATGTCTCCAGTCTTTGGAGGGTGACAGGGAGGAGGCCCCTGGACAGTGTTCTCTGAGGAGGCCACAGCTGGCTTCAGGTAATTGCTGCCTGAACAGGGCCATGGAAAACGAGATCAGTCATACTGTCAAGCCAATTGACTTGAGCATTTTCAATGATCCTCATGGACATATGAGGCCACGCCAGTTCATCCCCAGTATGCAGGTGCGCTGTGTAAACGCTGAAAGACCTCAACGTCCATTTGAATCAAATCATCAGGAAACAATAATGCAAATCTGCAATGGCGCTGTCTTAAGTATTGAGTGTGTGTGCGTGTGTGGGGCAGCAAGTTCATGGGACATTTCAACAATTCATGGGACAGCGAGTGCAGAGACCAAAGAGAAGCAAAGTTTTATTGAAGTTTTTGTCTCCATCTGTTGGTTGGGAGGCATATGGTCTTAAATCTACAGTAAATGAATGAATTGTTGAAGTTGATTACCCATTTCATATGTTCATATGTACTAATACTACATGGTCAAATGGTCATGTAACCAGGAAATTCATTACAGATTTTACATGAAGTCTGTTTTGTTGAACTTATCCACTGTTCACTGATGAAGGCTTGAGTACAAAACTATTTGTGGCATTCGCTGTCCTAAAGCTATCATACCAATTGTAGTCCTAAGCCATCATAGCATAAATGTTCATATGAATTGAGGTCCAAAGCCATCTTTAAGGTTTTTAAGTGGTACCATCATCAGTAATCTCAATTATCTTTAGGCTTCACCATGTGAGGCCATCCTCGACAGCAACATGTAACCAGAAGTAGTGCATCGGGATGGATCGTGCAGGTCCGGAGACCAGAAAGGGTCAGGATCAGTGAAATTTCAGGAGTAATGTGTAGTTCGACTGAGCGAAAGTGGAAGAGAGAGGGAGAGATTATTAGGTATGCTTATTGTCCCGTAACGGTTAAGGACAATGTACTTTGCGTGAGTGGAAGCAGAGACTATGGCAAGATTAGCTATGACAGCATAACTAAAAGGGAGAGCCAGAAGGTAACACAGACATGAAGACTGAGATTGTGTCTGAGTCCCGGACACTACTTGGAAGGCTGTTCCATAATTGTGGAGCTTTGTAAGAGAAAGCTCTTCCCTCTGCTGTAAACTTCACTATTCAAGGTACCAACGAAGTAGGTGTGGCAGATCATAAAAGACCAAAAGTTCACCCAGGTCCTGTGGCATAAGACCATCAAGTGCTTTACAGGTCAGTAGTTGTATTTTATAATCAATGTGTAATTTTACTAGGAGCCCATGCAGTGTGGATAAGATCGGGGTGATGTGGTCATATCTTCTGGTTGTAGTAAGGACTCTCGCAGCTGTATTCTGGACTAACTGGAGTTTATTTATGCACCTACTGGAACAGCCAGGCAGTAAGGCATTACAATAATCCAACCTAGAGGTAACAAAAGCATGAACAAATTTTCTGTATTGTCTAGTGACATTATATTTCTTATCTTAGCAATATTTCTGCGATAATGGAAGACTATCCTAGTAATATTAT